>NW_027522741.1:0-81884 GCF_052094955.1 Ictidomys tridecemlineatus
CCCCAAAACCACTTGGCTCACCCAATTTCTTTCTTCTAGGTTAAACCGTTCGTTTGCAGTAACCGTTTTCATTTTTAGGTTTCACTCTTTTTTCTCCTATAGGGATACATGTATTTGGAACTCTAAATCAAACACGGTTTGTGCTAGCTCTTTGAAACTTGACACAATAAAGCAGTTTCAAGTTCTATCTCTATGGTTTGTTTGCTGTTTATGTAGCCCTAAGCAGAGACTGGCAAAAATCACTTTCATGGAAAAGGGTTGCCAAGCTTCCAAAAAACTCGAATTCCCTGAAATCTCAGCAAACATTTTTTCACCCAATCTTGAGATTCTTTCAGGTAATGATCAGTACACCAAAACCACTTGGCTCACCAAATTTCGTTTTTCTAGGTTAAACCGTTCCTCTGCAGTAACCGTTTTCATTTTTAGGTTTCACTCTTTTTTCTCCTATAGGGATACATGTATTTGGAACTCTAAATCAAACACGGTTTGTGCTAGCTCTTTGAAACTTGACACAATAAAGCAGTTTCAAGTTCTATCACGATGGTTTGTTTGCTGTAGATGTAGCAATAAGCAGAGACTGGCGAAAATCACTTTCATGGAAAGGGGATGCCAAGCTTCCAAAAAACTATGAGTTTCCTGAAATCTCAGCACACATTTTTTTCACCCAATCTTGATGATTCTTTCAGGTAATGATCAGTACACCAAAACCACTTGGCTCACCAAATTTCGTTCTTCTAGGTTAAACCGTTCATTTGCAGTAAGCGTTTTCATTTTTAGGTTTCACTCTGTTTTCTCCTCTAGGGATACATGTACTTGGAACTGTAAATCAAACACGATTTGTGCTAGGTCTTTGAAACTTGACACAATAGAGCAGTTTCAAGTTCTATCTCTATGCTTTGTTTGCTGTTGACGTATCCCTAAGCAGAGACTGGCAAAAATCACTTTCATGGAAAGGGTTTGCCAAGCTTCCAAAAAACTGCGAGTTGCCTGAAATCTCAGCAAACATTTTTTCACCCAATCTTGATGATTCTTTCAGGTAATGATCAGTACACCAAAACCACTTGGCTCACCAAATTTCGTTCTTCTAGGTTAAACCGTTCGTTTGCAGTAACCGTTTTCATTGTTAGGTTTCACTCTGTTTTCTCCTATAGGGATACATGTATTTGGAACTCTAAATCAAACACGGTTTGTGCTAGCTCTTTAAAGCTTGACACAATAGAGCAGTTTCAAGTTCTATCTCTATGCTTTGTTTGCTGTTGATGTAGCCCTAAGCAGAGAATGGCAAAAATCACTTTCATGGAAAGGGGTTGCCAAGCTTCCATAAAACTACGAGTTGCCTGAAATCTCAGCAAACATTTTTTCACCCAATCTTGATGATTCTTTCAGGTAATGATCAGTACACCAAAACAACTTGGCTCACCAAATTTCATTCTTCTAGGTTAAACCGTTCGTTTACAGTAATCGTTTTCATTTTTAGGTATCACTCTGTTTTCTCCTCTAGGGATACATGTATTTGGAACTCTAAATCAAACACGGTTTGTGCTAGCTCTTTGAAACTTTACACAATAGAGCAGTTTCAAGTTCTATCTCTATGCTTTGTTTGCTGTTGATGTAGCCCAAAGCAGAGACTGGCGAAAATCACTTTCATGGAAAGGGGTTGCCGAGCTTCCAAAGAACTACAAGTTGCCTGAAATCTGAGCAAATATTTTTTCACCCAATCTTGATGATTCTTTCAGGTAATGATCAGTACACCAAACCCACTTGGCTCACCAAATTTCGTTCTTCTAGGTTAAACCGTTCGTTTGCAGTAACCGTTTTCATTTTTAGGTTTCAGTCTGTTTTCTCCTCTAGGGATACATGTATTTGGAACTCTAAATCAAACACGGTTTGTGCTAGGTCTTTGAAACTTGACACAATAGAGCAGTTTCAAGTTCTATCTCTATGGTTTCTTTTCTCTTAATGTAGCCCTAAGCAGAGACTGGCGAAAATCACTTTCATGGAAAGGGGTTGCCAAGCTTCCAAAAAACTACGATTTGCCTGAAATCTCAGCCAAAATTTTTTCACCCAATCTTGATGATTCTTTCAGGTAATGATCAGTACACCAAAACCACTTGGCTCACCAAATTTCGTTCTTCTAGGTTAAACGGTTCGTTTGCAGAAACCGTTTTCATTTTTAGGTTTCACTCTGTTTTCTCCTATAGAGATACTTGTATTTGGAACTCTAAATCAAACACAGTTTTTGCTAGCTCTTTGAAACTTGACACAATAAAGCAGTTTCCAGGTCTATCTCTATGGTTTGTTTGCTGTTGATGTAGCCCTAAGAAGAGACTGGCGAAAATTACTTTCATGGAAAGGGGTAGCCAAGCTTCCAAAAAATTACGAGTTGCCCGAAATCTCAGCAAACATTTATTCACCCAATCTTGATGATTCTTTCAGGTAAGGATCAGTACACCAAAACCACTAGGCTCACCAAGTTTCGTTCTTTTAGGTTAAACAGTTCGTTTGCAGTAACCGTTTTCATTTTTAGGTTTCACTCTGTTTTCTCCTATAGGGATACATGTATTTGGAACTCTAAATCAAACACGGTTTGTGCTAGCTCTTTGAAACTTGACACAATAAAGCAGTTTCAAGTTCTATCTCTATGCAATGTTTGCTGTTGATGTAGCCCTAAGCAGAGACCTGAGAAAATCACTTTCATGGAAAGGGTTGCCAAGCTTCCAAAAAACTACGAGTTGCCTGAAATCTCAGCAAACATTTTTTCACCCAATCTTGATGATTCTTTCAGGTAATGATCAGTACACCAAAACCACTTGACTCACCAAATTTCGTTCTTCTAGGTTATACCGTTCCTTTGCAGTAACCATTTTCATTTTTAGGTTTCACTCTGTTTTCTCCTATAGGGATACATGTATTTGGAACTCTAAATCAAACACGGTTTCTGCTAGCTCTTTGAAACTTGACACATTAAAGCAGTTTCAAGTTCTATCTCTATGGGTTGTTTTCTCTTGATGTAGCCCTAAGCAGAGACTGGCGAAAATCACTTTCATGGAAAGGGGTTGTCAAGCTTCCAAAAAACTACGAGTTGCCTGAAATATCAGCCAACATTTTTTCACCCAATCTTGATGATTCTTTCAGGTAATGATCAGTACACCAAAACCACTTGGCTGACCAAATTTCGTTCTTCTAGGTTAAACCGTTCGTTTGCAGAAACCATTTTAATTTTTAGGTTTCACTCTGTTTTCTCCTATAGAGATACATGTATTTGGAACTGTAAATCAAACACGGTTTTTGCTAGCTCTTTGAAACTTGGCACAATAATGCAGTTTCCAGGTCTATCTCTATGGTTTGTTTGCTGTTGATGTAGCCCTAAGCAGAGCCTGGCGAAAATCACTTTCATGGAAAGGGGTTGCCAAGCTTCCAATAAACGACGAGTTGCCTGAAATCTCAGCAAATATTTTTTCACCCAATCTTGATGATTCTTTCAGGTAATGAACTGTACACCAAAACTACTAAGCTCACCAAGTTTCGTTCTTCTGGGTAAAACCGTTCGTTTGCAGTAACCGTTTACATTTTCAAGTTTCACTCTGTTTTCTCCTATAGGGATACATGTATTTGAAACTCTAAATCAAACAGGGTTTGTTCTAGCTCTTTGAAACTTGACACAATAAAGCAGTTTCAAGTTCTATCTCTATGGTTTGTTTGCTGTTGATGTAGCCCTAAGCAGAGACTGGCGAAAATCACTTACATGGAAAGGGGTTGCCAAGCTTCCAAAAAACTACGAGTTGCCTTAAATCTCAGCCAAAATTTTTTCACCCAATCTTGATGATTCTTTTCGGTAATGATCAGTACACCAAAACCACTTTGCTCACCAAATTTCGTTCTTCTAGGTTAAACCGTTCGTTTGCAGTAACCGTTTTCATTTTTAGGTTTCACTCTGTTTTCTCCATTAGGGATACATGTATTTGGAACTCTAAATCAAACACGGTTTGTGCTAGCTCTTTGAAACTTGACACAATAAAGCAGTTTCAAGTTCTATCTCTATGGTTTGTTTGCTGTTGATGAAGCCCTAAGCAGAGACTGGCAAAAATCACTTTCATGGAAAGGAGTTGCCAAGCTTCCAAAAAACTACGAGTTGCCTGAAATCTCAGCCAACATTTTTTCACCCAATCTTGATGATTCTTTCAGGTAATGATCAGTACACCAAAACCACTTGGCTCACCAAATTTCGTTCTTCTAGGTTAAGCCGTTCGTTGGCAGTAACTGTTTTCATTTTTAGGTTTCACTCTGTTTTCTCCTATAGGGATACATGTATTTGGAACTCTAAATGAAACACGGTTTGTGCTAGCTCTTTGAAACTTGACACAATAAAGAAGTTTCAAGTTCTATCTCTATGGTTTGTTTGCTGTTGATGTAGCCCTAAGCAGAGACTGTCGAAAATCACTTTCATGGAAAGGGGTTGCCAAGCTTCCAAAAAACTACGAGTTGCCTGAAATCTCAGCCAACATTTATTAACCCAATCTTGATGATTCTTTCAGGTAATGATCAGTACACCAAAACCACTTGGCTCACCAAATTTCGTTCTTCTAGATTAAACCGTTCGTTTGCAGTAACCATTTTCATTTTTAGGTTTCACTGTTTTCTCCTATAGGGATACATGTATTTGGAACCCTAAATCAAACACGGTTTTTGCTAGCTCTTTGAAACTTGACACAATAAAGCAGTTTCAAGTTCTATCTCTATGGTTTGTTTGCGGTTGATGTAGCCCTAAGCAGAGACTGGCGAAAATCACTTTCATGGAAAGGGGTTGCCAAGCCTCCAAAAAACTACGAGTTGCCTGAAATCTCAGCAAACATTTTTTCACCCAATCTTGATGATTCTTTCCGGTAATGATAGGTACACCAAAACCACTTGGCTCACCAAATTTCGTTCTTCTAGGTTAAACAGTTCGTTTGCAGTAACCGTTTACATTTTTAGGTTTCACTCTGTTTTCTCCTATAGGGATACATGTATTTGGAACTCTAAATCAAACATGGTTTGTGCTAGCTCTTTGAAACTTGACACAATAAAGAAGTTTCAAGTTCTATCTCTATGGTTTGTTTGCTGTTGATGTAGCCCTAAGCAGAGACTGGCGAAAATCACTTTCATGGAAAGGGGTTGCCAAGCTTCCAATAAACAACGAGTTGCCTGAAATCTCAGCAAATATTTTTTCACCCAATCTTGATGATTCTTTCAGGTAATGAACTGTACACCAAAACTACTAAGCTCACCAAGTTTCGTTCTTCTGGGTAAAACCGTTCGTTTGCAGTAACCGTTTACATTTTCAAGTTTCACTCTGTTTTCTCCTATAGGGATACATGTATTTGAAACTCTAAATCAAACAGGGTTTGTTCTAGCTCTTTGAAACTTGACACAATAAAGCAGTTTCAAGTTCTATCTCTATGGTTTGTTTGCTGTTGATGTAGCCCTAAGCAGAGACTGGCGAAAATCACTTTCATGGAAAGGGGTTGCCAAGCTTCCAAAAAACTACGAGTTGCCTGAAATCACAGCAAACATTTTTTCACCCAATCTTGATGATTCCTTCAGGTAATGATCAGTACACCAAAACCACTTGGCTCACCAAATTTCGTTCTTCTAGATTAAACCGTTCGTTTGCAGTAACCATTTTCATTTTTAGGTTTCACTGTTTTCTCCTAAAGGGATACATGTATTTGGAACCCTAAATCAAACACGGTTTTTGCTAGCTCTTTGAAACTTGACACAATAAAGCAGTTTCAAGTTCTATCTCTATGTTTTGTTTGCTGTTGATGTAGCCCTAAGCAGAGACTGGCGAAAATCACTTTCATGGAAAGGGGTTGCCAAGCCTCCAAGAAACTACGAGTTGCCTGAAATCTCAGCAAACATTTTTTCACCCAATCTTGATGATTCTTTCCGGTAATGATAGGTACACCAAAACCACTTGGCTCACCAAATTTCGTTCTTCTAGGTTAAACAGTTCGTTTGCAGTAACCGTTTACATTTTTAGGTTTCACTCTGTTTTCTCCTATAGGGATACATGTATTTGGAACTCTAAATCAAACACGGTTTGTGCTAGCTCTTTGAAACTTGACACAATAAAGAAGTTTCAAGTTCTATCTCTATGGTTTGTTTGCTGTTGATGTAGCCCTAAGCAGAGACTGGCGAAAATCACTTTCATGGAAAGGGTTGCCAAGCTTCCAATAAACGACGAGTTGCCTGAAATCTCAGCAAATATTTTTTCACCCAATCTTGATGATTCTTTCAGGTAATGAACTGTACACCAAAACTACTAAGCTCACCAAGTTTCGTTCTTCTGGGTAAAACCGTTCGTTTGCAGTAACCGTTTTCATTTTCAAGTTTCACTCTGTTTTCTCCTATAGGGATACATGTATTTGAAACTCTAAATCAAACAGGGTTTGTTCTAGCTCTTTGAAACTTGACACAATAAAGCAGTTTCAAGTTCTATCTCTATGGTTTGTTTGCTGTTGATGTAGCCCTAAGCAGAGACTGGCGAAAATCACTTTCATGGAAAGGGGTTGCCAAGCTTCCGAAAAACTACGAGTTGCTTGAAATCTCAGCAAACATTTTTTCACCCAATCTTGATGATTCTTTCAGATAATGATGAGTACACCAAAACCACTTGGCTCACCAAATTTCGTTCTTCTAGGTTAAACCGTTCGTTTGCAGTAAACGTTTTCATTTTTAGTTTTCACTCTGTTTTCTCCTATAGAAATACATGTATTTGGAAAGCTAAATGAAACATGGTTTGTGCTAGCTCTTTGAAACTTGACACAATAAAGCAGTTTCAAGTTCTATCTCTATGGTTTGTTTGCTGTTGATGTAGCTCTAAGCAGAGAGTGGCGAAAATCACTTTCATTGAAAGGGATTGCCAAGCTTCCAAAAAACTACGAGTTGCCTGAAATCTCAGCAAATATTTTTTCACCCAACCTTGATGATTCTTTCAGGTAATGATCAGTACACCAAAACGACTTGGCTCACCAAATTTCGTTCTTCTAGGTTAAACCGTTCGTTTGCAGTAACCATTTTCATTTTTAGGTTTCACTCTGTTTTCTCCTATAGGGATACATGTATTTGGAACTCTAAATCAAACACGGTTTGTGCTAGCTCTTTGAAACTTGACACAATAAAGCAGTTTCACGTTCTATCTCTATGGTTTATTGCTGTTGATCTAGCCCTAAGCAGAGACTGGCGAAAATCACTTTCATGGAAAGGGTTGCCAAGCTTCCAAAAGACTACGAGTTGTCTGAAATCTCAGCAAACATTTTTTCACCCAATCCTGATGATTCTTTCAGGTAATGATCAGTACCCCAAAACCACTTGGCTCACCCAATTTCGTTCTTCTAGGTTAAACCGTTCGTTTGCAGTAACCGTTTTCATTTTTAGGTTTCACTCTGCTTTCTCCTATAGGGATACATGTATTTGGAACTCTAAATCAAACCCGGTATGTTCTAGCTCTTTGAAACTTGACACAATAAAGCAGTTTCAAGTTCTATCTCTATGGTTTGTTTGCTGTTGATGTAGCCCTAAGCAGAGACTGGCGAAAATCTCTTTCATGGAAAGAGGTTGCCAAGCTTCCAAAAAACTACGAGTTGCCTGAAATCTCAGCAAACATTTTTTCACCCAATCTTGATGATTCTTTCAGGTAATGATCAGTACACCAGAACCACTTGGCTCACCAAATTTTGTTCTTCTAGGTTAAACCGTTCGTTTGCAGTAACCGTTTTCATTTTTAGGTTTCACTCTGTTTTCTCCTACAGGGATACATGTGTTTGGAACTCTAAATAAAACTCGGTTTGTGCAAGCTCTTTGAAACTTGACAGAATAAAGCAGGTTCAGGTTCTATCTTTATGGTTTGTTTGCTGTTGATGTAGCCCTAAGCAGAGACTGGCGAAAATCACTTTCATGGAAAGGGGTTGCCAAGCTTCCAAAAAACTATGAGTTGCCTGAAATCTCAGCAAACATTTTTTCACCCAATCTTGATGATTCTTTCAGGTAATGATCAGTACATCAAAACCAGTTGGCTCACCAAGTTTCGTTCTTCTAGGTTAAACCGTTCGTTTGCAGTAACAGTATTCATTTTTAGGTTTCACTCTGTTTTCTCCTATAGGGATACATGTATTTGGAAGTCTAAATCAAACACGGTGTGTGCTAGCTCTTTGAAACTTGACACAATAAAGCAGTTTCATGTTCTATCTCTATGGTTTGTTTGCTCTTGATGTAGCCCTAAGCAGAGACTGGCGTAAATCACTTTCATGGAAAGGGGTTTCCAAGCTTCCAAAAAACTACGAGTTGCCTGAAATCTCAGCCAACATTTTTCCACCCAATCCTGATGATTCTTTCAGGTAATGATCAGTAACCCAAAACCACTTGGCTCACCCAATTTCGTTCTTCTAGGTTAAACCGTTCGTTTGCAGTAACCGTTTTCATTTTTAGGTTTCACTCTGCTTTCTCCTATAGGGATACATGTATTTGGAAGTCTAAATCAAACAAGGTGTGTGCTAGCTCTTTGAAACTTGACACAATAAAGCAGTTTCATGTTCTATCTCTATGGTTTGTTTGTTCTTGATGTAGCCCTAAGCAGAGACTGGCGTAAATCACTTTCATGGAAAGGGGTTTCCAAGCTTCCAAAAAACTACGAGTTGCCTGAAATCTCAGCCAACATTTTTCCACCCAATCCTGATGATTCTTTCAGGTAATGATCAGTACCCCAAAACCACTTGGCTCACCCAATTTCGTTCGTCTAGGTTAAACCGTTCGTTTGCAGTAACCGTTTTCATTTTTAGGTTTCACTCTGCTTTCTCCTATAGGGATACATGTATTTGGAACTCTAAATCAAACCCGGTATTTTCTAGCTCTTTGAAACTTGACACAATAAAGCAGTTTCAAGTTCTATCTCTATGGTTTGTTTGCTGTTGATGTAGCCCTAAGCAGAGACTGGCGAAAATCTCTTTCATAGAAAGAGGTTGCCAAGCTTCCAAAAAACTACGAGTTGCCTGAAATCTCAGCAAACATTTTTTCACCCAATCTTGATGATTCTTTCAGGTAATGATCAGTACACCAGAACCACTTTGCTCACCAAATTTTGTTCTAGGTTAAACCGTTCGTTTGCAGTAACCGTTTTCATTTTTAGGTTTCACTCTGTTTTCTCCTACAGGGATACATGTGTTTGGAACTCTAAATAAAACTCGGTTTGTGCTAGCTCTTTGAAACTTGACAGAATAAAGCAGGTTCAGGTTCTATCTTTATGGTTTGTTTGCTGTTGATGTAGCCCTAAGCAGAGACTGGCGAAAATCACTTTCATGGAAAGGGGTTGCCAAGCTTCCAAAAAACTATGAGTTGCCTGAAATTTCAGCAAATATTTTTTCACCCAATCTTGATGATTCTTTCAGATAATGATCAGTACATCAAAACCAGTTGGCTCACCAAGTTTCGTTCTTCTGGTTTGAACCGTTCGTTTGCAGTAACCGTTTTCATTTTTAGGTTTCACTCTGTTTTCTCCTATAGAGATACATGTATTTGGAAGTCTAAATCAAACACGGTGTGTGCTAGCTCTTTGAAACTTGACACAATAAAGCAGTTTCATGTTCTATCTCTATGGTTTGTTTGCTGTTGATGTAGCCCTAAGCAGAGACTGGCGTAAATCACTTTCATGGAAAGGGGTTTCCAAGCTTCCAAAAAACTACGAGTTTCCTGAAATCTCAGCCAACATTTTTCCACCCAATCCTGATGATTCTTTCAGGTAATGATCAGTACCCCAAAACCACTTGGCTCACCCAATTTCTTTCTTCTAGGTTAAACCGTTCGTTTGCAGTAACCGTTTTCATTTTTAGGTTTCTCTCTGCTTTCTCCTACAGGGATACATGTATTTGGAACTCTAAATCAAACCCGGTATGTTCTAGCTCTTTGAAACTTGACACAATAAAGCAGTTTCAAGTTCTATCTCTATGGATTGTTTGCTGTTGATGTAGCCCTAAGCAGAGACTGGCGAAAATCTCTTTCATGAAAAGAGGTTGCCAAGCTTCCAAAAAACTACGAGTTGCCTGAAATCTCAGCAAACATTTTTTCACCCAATCTTGATGATTCTTTCAGGTAATGATCAGTACCCCAAAACCACTTGGCTCACCCAATTTCTTTCTTCTAGGTTAAACCGTTCGTTTGCAGTAACCGTTTTCATTTTTAGGTTTCACTCTTTTTTCTCCTATAGGGATACATGTATTTGGAACTCTAAATCAAACACGGTTTGTGCTAGCTCTTTGAAACTTGACACAATAAAGCAGTTTCATGTTCTATCTCTATGGTTTGTTTGTTCTTGATGTAGCCCTAAGCAGAGACTGGCGTAAATCACTTTCATGGAAAGGGGTTTCCAAGCTTCCAAAAAACTACGAGTTGCCTGAAATCTCAGCCAACATTTTTCCACCCAATCCTGATGATTCTTTCAGGTAATGATCAGTACCCCAAAACCACTTGGCTCACCCAATTTCGTTCGTCTAGGTTAAACCGTTCGTTTGCAGTAACCGTTTTCATTTTTAGGTTTCACTCTGCTTTCTCCTATAGGGATACATGTATTTGGAACTCTAAATCAAACCCGGTATTTTCTAGCTCTTTGAAACTTGACACAATAAAGCAGTTTCAAGTTCTATCTCTATGGTTTGTTTGCTGTTGATGTAGCCCTAAGCAGAGACTGGCGAAAATCTCTTTCATAGAAAGAGGTTGCCAAGCTTCCAAAAAACTACGAGTTGCCTGAAATCTCAGCAAACATTTTTTCACCCAATCTTGATGATTCTTTCAGGTAATGATCAGTACACCAGAACCACTTTGCTCACCAAATTTTGTTCTAGGTTAAACCGTTCGTTTGCAGTAACCGTTTTCATTTTTAGGTTTCACTCTGTTTTCTCCTACAGGGATACATGTGTTTGGAACTCTAAATAAAACTCGGTTTGTGCTAGCTCTTTGAAACTTGACAGAATAAAGCAGGTTCAGGTTCTATCTTTATGGTTTGTTTGCTGTTGATGTAGCCCTAAGCAGAGACTGGCGAAAATCACTTTCATGGAAAGGGGTTGCCAAGCTTCCAAAAAACTATGAGTTGCCTGAAATTTCAGCAAATATTTTTTCACCCAATCTTGATGATTCTTTCAGATAATGATCAGTACATCAAAACCAGTTGGCTCACCAAGTTTCGTTCTTCTGGTTTGAACCGTTCGTTTGCAGTAACCGTTTTCATTTTTAGGTTTCACTCTGTTTTCTCCTATAGAGATACATGTATTTGGAAGTCTAAATCAAACACGGTGTGTGCTAGCTCTTTGAAACTTGACACAATAAAGCAGTTTCATGTTCTATCTCTATGGTTTGTTTGCTGTTGATGTAGCCCTAAGCAGAGACTGGCGTAAATCACTTTCATGGAAAGGGGTTTCCAAGCTTCCAAAAAACTACGAGTTTCCTGAAATCTCAGCCAACATTTTTCCACCCAATCCTGATGATTCTTTCAGGTAATGATCAGTACCCCAAAACCACTTGGCTCACCCAATTTCTTTCTTCTAGGTTAAACCGTTCGTTTGCAGTAACCGTTTTCATTTTTAGGTTTCTCTCTGCTTTCTCCTACAGGGATACATGTATTTGGAACTCTAAATCAAACCCGGTATGTTCTAGCTCTTTGAAACTTGACACAATAAAGCAGTTTCAAGTTCTATCTCTATGGATTGTTTGCTGTTGATGTAGCCCTAAGCAGAGACTGGCGAAAATCTCTTTCATGAAAAGAGGTTGCCAAGCTTCCAAAAAACTACGAGTTGCCTGAAATCTCAGCAAACATTTTTTCACCCAATCTTGATGATTCTTTCAGGTAATGATCAGTACCCCAAAACCACTTGGCTCACCCAATTTCTTTCTTCTAGGTTAAACCGTTCGTTTGCAGTAACCGTTTTCATTTTTAGGTTTCACTCTTTTTTCTCCTATAGGGATACATGTATTTGGAACTCTAAATCAAACACGGTTTGTGCTAGCTCTTTGAAACTTGACACAATAAAGCAGTTTCAAGTTCTATCTCTATGGTTTGTTTGCTGTTTATGTAGCCCTAAGCAGAGACTGGCAAAAATCACTTTCATGGAAAAGGGTTGCCAAGCTTCCAAAAAACTCGAATTCCCTGAAATCTCAGCAAACATTTTTTCACCCAATCTTGAGATTCTTTCAGGTAATGATCAGTACACCAAAACCACTTGGCTCACCAAATTTCGTTTTTCTAGGTTAAACCGTTCCTCTGCAGTAACCGTTTTCATTTTTAGGTTTCACTCTTTTTTCTCCTATAGGGATACATGTATTTGGAACTCTAAATCAAACACGGTTTGTGCTAGCTCTTTGAAACTTGACACAATAAAGCAGTTTCAAGTTCTATCACGATGGTTTGTTTGCTGTAGAAGTAGCAATAAGCAGAGACTGGCGAAAATCACTTTCATGGAAAGGGGATGCCAAGCTTCCAAAAAACTATGAGTTTCCTGAAATCTCAGCACACATTTTTTTCACCCAATCTTGATGATTCTTTCAGGTAATGATCAGTACACCAAAACCACTTGGCTCACCAAATTTCGTTCTTCTAGGTTAAACCGTTCATTTGCAGTAAGCGTTTTCATTTTTAGGTTTCACTCTGTTTTCTCCTCTAGGGATACATGTACTTGGAACTGTAAATCAAACACGATTTGTGCTAGGTCTTTGAAACTTGACACAATAGAGCAGTTTCAAGTTCTATCTCTATGCTTTGTTTGCTGTTGACGTATCCCTAAGCAGAGACTGGCAAAAATCACTTTCATGGAAAGGGTTTGCCAAGCTTCCAAAAAACTGCGAGTTGCCTGAAATCTCAGCAAACATTTTTTCACCCAATCTTGATGATTCTTTCAGGTAATGATCAGTACACCAAAACCACTTGGCTCACCAAATTTCGTTCTTCTAGGTTAAACCGTTCGTTTGCAGTAACCGTTTTCATTGTTAGGTTTCACTCTGTTTTCTCCTATAGGGATACATGTATTTGGAACTCTAAATCAAACACGGTTTGTGCTAGCTCTTTAAAGCTTGACACAATAGAGCAGTTTCAAGTTCTATCTCTATGCTTTGTTTGCTGTTGATGTAGCCCTAAGCAGAGAATGGCAAAAATCACTTTCATGGAAAGGGGTTGCCAAGCTTCCATAAAACTACGAGTTGCCTGAAATCTCAGCAAACATTTTTTCACCCAATCTTGATGATTCTTTCAGGTAATGATCAGTACACCAAAACAACTTGGCTCACCAAATTTCATTCTTCTAGGTTAAACCGTTCGTTTACAGTAATCGTTTTCATTTTTAGGTATCACTCTGTTTTCTCCTCTAGGGATACATGTATTTGGAACTCTAAATCAAACACGGTTTGTGCTAGCTCTTTGAAACTTTACACAATAGAGCAGTTTCAAGTTCTATCTCTATGCTTTGTTTGCTGTTGATGTAGCCCAAAGCAGAGACTGGCGAAAATCACTTTCATGGAAAGGGGTTGCCGAGCTTCCAAAGAACTACAAGTTGCCTGAAATCTGAGCAAATATTTTTTCACCCAATCTTGATGATTCTTTCAGGTAATGATCAGTACACCAAACCCACTTGGCTCACCAAATTTCGTTCTTCTAGGTTAAACCGTTCGTTTGCAGTAACCGTTTTCATTTTTAGGTTTCAGTCTGTTTTCTCCTCTAGGGATACATGTATTTGGAACTCTAAATCAAACACGGTTTGTGCTAGGTCTTTGAAACTTGACACAATAGAGCAGTTTCAAGTTCTATCTCTATGGGTTCTTTTCTCTTAATGTAGCCCTAAGCAGAGACTGGCGAAAATCACTTTCATGGAAAGGGGTTGCCAAGCTTCCAAAAAACTACGATTTGCCTGAAATCTCAGCCAAAATTTTTTCACCCAATCTTGATGATTCTTTCAGGTAATGATCAGTACACCAAAACCACTTGGCTCACCAAATTTCGTTCTTCTAGGTTAAACGGTTCGTTTGCAGAAACCGTTTTCATTTTTAGGTTTCACTCTGTTTTCTCCTATAGAGATACTTGTATTTGGAACTCTAAATCAAACACAGTTTTTGCTAGCTCTTTGAAACTTGACACAATAAAGCAGTTTCCAGGTCTATCTCTATGGTTTGTTTGCTGTTGATGTAGCCCTAAGAAGAGACTGGCGAAAATTACTTTCATGGAAAGGGGTAGCCAAGCTTCCAAAAAATTACGAGTTGCCCGAAATCTCAGCAAACATTTATTCACCCAATCTTGATGATTCTTTCAGGTAAGGATCAGTACACCAAAACCACTAGGCTCACCAAGTTTCGTTCTTTTAGGTTAAACAGTTCGTTTGCAGTAACCGTTTTCATTTTTAGGTTTCACTCTGTTTTCTCCTATAGGGATACATGTATTTGGAACTCTAAATCAAACACGGTTTGTGCTAGCTCTTTGAAACTTGACACAATAAAGCAGTTTCAAGTTCTATCTCTATGCAATGTTTGCTGTTGATGTAGCCCTAAGCAGAGACCTGAGAAAATCACTTTCATGGAAAGGGTTGCCAAGCTTCCAAAAAACTACGAGTTGCCTGAAATCTCAGCAAACATTTTTTCACCCAATCTTGATGATTCTTTCAGGTAATGATCAGTACACCAAAACCACTTGACTCACCAAATTTCGTTCTTCTAGGTTATACCGTTCCTTTGCAGTAACCATTTTCATTTTTAGGTTTCACTCTGTTTTCTCCTATAGGGATACATGTATTTGGAACTCTAAATCAAACACGGTTTCTGCTAGCTCTTTGAAACTTGACACATTAAAGCAGTTTCAAGTTCTATCTCTATGGGTTGTTTTCTCTTGATGTAGCCCTAAGCAGAGACTGGCGAAAATCACTTTCATGGAAAGGGGTTGCCAAGCTTCCAAAAAACTACGAGTTGCCTGAAATCTCAGCCAACATTTTTTCACCCAATCTTGATGATTCTTTCAGGTAATGATCAGTACACCAAAACCACTTGGCTGACCAAATTTCGTTCTTCTAGGTTAAACCGTTCGTTTGCAGAAACCATTTTAATTTTTAGGTTTCACTCTGTTTTCTCCTATAGAGATACATGTATTTGGAACTGTAAATCAAACACGGTTTTTGCTAGCTCTTTGAAACTTGGCACAATAATGCAGTTTCCAGGTCTATCTCTATGGTTTGTTTGCTGTTGATGTAGCGCTAAGAAGAGACTGGCGAAAATCACTTTCATGGAAAGGTGTAGCCAAGCTTCCAAAAAAATACGAGTTGCCTGAAATCTCAGCAAACATATATTCACCCAATCTTGATGATTCTTTCAGGTAAGGATCAGTACACCAAAACCACTAGGCTCACCAAGTTTCGTTCTTTTAGGTTAAACCATTCGTTTGCAGTAACCGTTTTCATTTTTAGGTTTCACTCTGTTTTCTCCTATAGGGATACATGTATTTGGAACTCTCAATCAAACACGGTTTGTGCTAGATCTTTAAAGCTTGACACAATAGAGCAGTTTCAAGTTCTATCTCTATGCTTTGTTTGCTGTTGATGTAGCCCTAAGCAGAGAATGGCAAAAATCACTTTCATGGAAAGGGGTTGCCAAGCTTCCATAAAACAACGAGTTGCCTGAAATCTCAGCAAACATTTTTTCACCCAATCTTGATGATTCTTTCAGGTAATGATCAGTACACCAAAACAACTTGGCTCACCAAATTTCATTCTTCTAGGTTAAACCGTTCGTTTACAGTAATCGTTTTCATTTTTAGGTATCACTCTGTTTTCTCCTCTAGGGATACATGTATTTGGAACTCTAAATCAAACACGGTTTGTGCTAGCTCTTTGAAACTTTACACAATAGAGCAGTTTCAAGTTCTATCTCTAGGCTTTGTTTGCTGTTGATGTAGCCCAAAGCAGAGACTGGCGAAAATCACTTTCATGGAAAGGGGTTGCCGAGCTTCCAAAGAACTACAAGTTGCCTGAAATCTGAGCAAATATTTTTTCACCCAATCTTGATGATTCTTTCAGGTAATGATCAGTACACAAAACCCACTTGGCTCACCAAATTTCGTTCTTCTAGGTTAAACCGTTCGTTTGCAGTAACCGTTTTCATTTTTAGGTTTCACTCTGTTTTCTCCTCTAGGGATACATGTATTTGGAACTCTAAATCAAACACGGTTTGTGCTAGGTCTTTGAAACTTGACACAATAGAGCAGTTTCAAGTTCTATCTCTATGGGTTCTTTTCTCTTAATGTAGCCCTAAGCAGAGACTGGCGAAAATCACTTTCATGGAAAGGGGTTGCCAAGCTTCCAAAAAACTACGATTTGCCTGAAATCTCAGCCAAAATTTTTTCACCCAATCTTGATGATTCTTTCAGGTAATGATCAGTACACCAAAACCACTTGGCTCACCAAATTTCGTTCTTCTAGGTTAAACCGTTCATTTGCAGAAACCGTTTTCATTTTTAGGTTTCACTCTGTTTTCTCCTATAGAGATACTTGTATTTGGAACTCTAAATCAAACACAGTTTTTGCTAGCTCTTTGAAACTTGACACAATAAAGCAGTTTCCAGGTCTATCTCTATGGTTTGTTTGCTGTTGATGTAGCCCTAAGAAGAGACTGGCGAAAATCACTTTCATGGAAAGGGGTAGCCAAGCTTCCAAAAAATTACGAGTTGCCCGAAATCTCAGCAAACATTTATTCACCCAATCTTGATGATTCTTTCAGGTAAGGATCAGTACACCAAAACCACTAGGCTCACCAAGTTTCGTTCTTTTAGGTTAAACAGTTCGTTTGCAGTAACCGTTTTCATTTTTAGGTTTCACTCTGTTTTCTCCTATAGGGATACATGTATTTGGAACTCTAAATCAAACACGGTTTGTGCTAGCTCTTTGAAACTTGACACAATAAAGCAGTTTCAAGTTCTATCTCTATGCAATGTTTGCTGTTGATGTAGCCCTAAGCAGAGACCTGAGAAAATCACTTTCATGGAAAGGGTTGCCAAGCTTCCAAAAAACTACGAGTTGCCTGAAATCTCAGCAAACATTTTTTCACCCAATCTTGATGATTCTTTCAGGTAATGATCAGTACACCAAAACCACTTGACTCACCAAATTTCGTTCTTCTAGGTTATACCGTTCCTTTGCAGTAACCATTTTCATTTTTAGGTTTCACTCTGTTTTCTCCTATAGGGATACATGTATTTGGAACTCTAAATAAAACACGGTTTGTGCTAGCTCTTTGAAACTTGACACATTAAAGCAGTTTCAAGTTCTATCTCTATGGGTTGTTTTCTCTTGATGTAGCCCTAAGCAGAGACTGGCGAAAATCACTTTCATGGAAAGGGGTTGCCAAGCTTCCAAAAAACTACGAGTTGCCTGAAATCTCAGCCAACATTTTTTCACCAATCTTGATGATTCTTTCAGGTAATGATCAGTACACCAAAACCACTTGGCTGACCAAATTTCGTTCTTCTAGGTTAAACCGTTCGTTTGCAGAAACCATTTAAATTTTTAGGTTTCACTCTGTTTTCTCCTATAGAGATACATGTATTTGGAACTCTAAATCAAACACGGTTTTTGCTAGCTCTTTGAAACTTGGCACAATAAAGCTGTTTCCAGGTCTATCTCTATGGTTTGTTTGCTGTTGATGTAGCGCTAAGAAGAGACTGTCGAAAATCACTTTCATGGAAAGGTGTAGCCAAGCTTCCAAAAAACTACGAGTTGCCTGAAATCTCAGCAAATACATATTCACCCAATCTTGATGATTCTTTCAGGTAAGGATCAGTACACCAAAACCACTAGGCTCACCAAGTTTCGTTCTTTTAGGTTAAACCATTCGTTTGCAGTAACCGTTTTCATTTTTAGGTTTCACTCTGTTTTCTCCTATAGGGATACATGTATTTGGAACTCTAAATCAAACACGGTTTGTGCTACCTCTTTGAAACTTGACACAATAAAGCAGTTTCAAGTTCTATCTCTATGGTTTGTTTGCTGTTGATGTAGCCCTAAGCAGAGACCTGCGAAAATCACTTTCATGGAAAGTGGTTGTAAATCTTCCAAAAAACTACGAGTTGCCTGAAATCTCAGCAAACATTTTTTCACCCAATCTTGATGATTCTTTCAGGTAATGATCAGTACACCAAAACCACTTGGCTCACCAAATTTCGTTCTTCTAGGTTAAATCGTTCGTTTGCAGTAACCGTTTTCATTTTTAGTTTTCACTCTGTTTTCTCCTATAGGGATACATGTATTTGGAACTCTAAATCAAACACGGTTTGTGATAGCTCTTTAAAACTTGACCCAATAGAGCAGTTTCAAGTTCTATCTCTATGGTTTTTTTGCTGTTGATGTAGCCCTAAGCAGAGACCTGCGATAATCACTTTCATGGAAAGGGGTTTCCAAGTTTCCAAAAAACTACGAGTGGCCTGAAATCTCAGCCAACATTTTTTCACCCAATCTTGATGATTCTTTCAGGTAATGATCAGTACACCAAAACCACTTGGCTCACCAAGTTTCGTTTTTCTAGGTTAAACCGTTCATTTGCAGTAACCGTTTTCATTTTTAGGTTTCACTCTGTTTTCTCCTATAGGGATACATGTATTTTGAACTCTAAATCAAACACGGTTTGTGCTAGCTCTTTGAAACTTGACACAATAAAGCAGTTTCAAGTTCTATCTCTATGGTTTGTTTTCTGTTGATGTAGCCCTAAGCAGAGACTGGCGAAAATCACTTTCATGGAAAGGGGTTGCCAAGCTTCCAAAAAACTACGAGTTGCCTGAAATCCCCTCCAACATTTTTTCACCCAATCTTGATGATTCTTTCAGGTAATTATCAGTACACCAAAACCACTTGGCTCACCAAATTTCGTTATTCTAGGTTAAACCGTTCGTTTGCAGTAACCGTTTTCATTTTTAGGTTTCACTCTTTTTTCTCCTATAGTGATACATGTATTTGGAACTCTAAAGCAAACACGGTTTGTGCTAGCTCTTTGAAACTTAACAAAATAAAGCAGTTTCAAGTTCTATCTCTATGGTTTCTTTGCTGTTGCTGTAGCCCTAAGCAGAGACTGGCGAAAATAACTTTCATGGAAAGGGGTGGCCAAGCTACCAAAAAACTACGAGTTGCCTGAAATCTCAGCCAACTTTTTTTCACCCAATCTTGATGATTCTTTCAGGTAATGATCAGTACAGCAAAACCACTTGGCTCACCAAATTTCGTTTTTCTAGGTTAAACCGTTCGTTTGCAGTAACCGTTTTCATTTTTAGGTTTCACTCTGTTTTCTCCTATAGGGATACATGTATTTGGAACTCTAAATCAAACACGGTTTGTGCTAGCTCTATGAAACTTGATAGAATAAAGCAGTTTCCAGTTCTATCTCTATGGTTTGTTTGCTCTTGATGTAGCCCTAAGCAGAGACTGGCGAAAATCACTTTCATGGAAAGGGCTTGCCAAGCTTCCAAAAAACTACGAGTTGCCTGAAATCTCAGCCAACATTTTTTCACCCAATCTTGATGATTCTTTCAGGTAATGATCAGTACAACAAAACCACTTGGCTCACGAAATTTCGTTCTTCTAGGTTAAACCGTTCGTTTGCTGTAACCGTTTTCATTTTTAGGTTTCACTCTGTTTTCTCCTATAGGGATACATGTATTTGGAACTCTAAATCAAACACGGTTTGTTCTAGCTTTTTGAAACTTGACACAATAAAGCAGTTTCAAGTTCTATCTCTATGGTTTGTTTCCTGTTTATGTAGCACTAAGCAGAGACTGGCGAAAATCACTTTCATGGAAAGGGGTTGCCAAGCTTCCAAAAAACTACGAGTTGCCTGAAATCTCAGCAAACATTTTTTCACCCAATCTTGATGATTCTTTCAGGTAATGATCAGTACACCAAAACCCCTTGGCTCACCAAATTTCGTTCTTCTAGGTTAAACCGTTCGTTTGCAGTAACCGTTTTTATTTTTAGGTTTCACTTTGTTTTCTCCTATAGGGATACATGTATTTGGAACTCTAAATCAAACACGGTTTGTGCTAGCTCTTGGAAACTTGACACAATAAAGCAGTTTCAAGTTCTATCTCTATGGTTTGTTTGCTGTTGATGTAGCAATAAGCAGAGACTGGCGAAAATCACTTTCATGGAAAGGGGATGCCAAGCTTCCAAAAAACTACGAGTTTCCTGAAATCTCAGCAAACATTTTTTCACCCAATCTTGATGATTCTTTCTGTTAATGATCAGTACACCAAAACCACTTGGCTCACCAAATTTCGTTCTTCTTGGTTAAACCGTTCGTTTGCAGTAACCATTTTTATTTTTAGGTTTCACTCTGTTTTCTCCTATAGGGATACATGTATTTGGAACTCTAAATCAAACACGGTTTGTGCTAGCTTTTTGAAACTTGACACAATAAAGCAATTTCAACTTCTATCTCTATCGTTTGTTTGCTGTTGATGTATCCCTAAGCAGAGACTGGCAAAAATCACTTTCATGGAAAGGGTTTGCCAAGCTTCCAAAAAACTACGAGTTGCCTGCAATCTCAGCAAACATTTTTTCACCCAATCTTGATGATTCTTTCAGGTAATTATCAGTACACCAAAACCACTTGGCTCACCAAATTTCGTTCTTCTAGGTTGAACCGTTCGTTTGCAGTAACCGTTTTCATTTTTAGGTTTCACTCTGTTTTCTCCTATAGGGATACATGTATTTGGAACTCTAAATCAAACACGGTTTGTGCTAGCTCTATGAAACTTGACAGAATAAAGCAGTTTCCAGTTCTATCTCTATGGTTTGTTTGCTCTTGATGTAGCCCTAAGCAGAGACTGGCGAAAATCACTTTCATGGAAAGGGCTTGCCAAGCTTCCAAAAAACTACGAGTTGCCTGAAATCTCAGCCAACATTTTTTCACCCAATCTTGATGATTCTTTCAGGTAATGATCAGTACACCAAAACCACTTGGCTCACGAAATTTCGTTCTTCTAGGTTAAACCGTTCCTTTGCTGTAACCGTTTTCATTTTTAGGTTTCACTCTGTTTTCTCCTATAGGGATACATGTATTTGGAACTCTAAATCAAACACGGTTTGTTCTAGCTTTTTGAAACTTGACACAATAAAGCAGTTTCAAGTTCTATCTCTATGGTTTGTTTGCTGTTGATGTAGCAATAAGCAGAGACTGGCGAAAATCACTTTCATGGAAAGGGGATGGCAAGCTTCCAAAAAACTACGAGTTTCTTGAAATCTCAGCAAACATTTTTTTCACCCAATCTTGATGATTCTTTCAGGTAATGATCAGTACACCAAAACCCCTTGGCTCACCAAATTTCGTTCTTCTAGGTTAAACCGTTCGCTTGCAGTAACCGTTTTTATTTTTAGGTTTCACTCTGTTTTGTCCTATAAGGATACATGTATTTGAATCTCTAAATCAAACACGGTTTCTGCTAGCTCTTTGAAACTTGACACAATAAAGCAGTTTCTACTTCTATCTCTATCGTTTGTTTCCTGTTGATGTATCCATAAGCACAGACTGGCAAAAATCACTTTCATGGAAAGGGTTTGCCAAGGTTCCAAAAAACTACGAGTTGCCTGAAATCTCAGCAAACATTTTTTCAGCCAATCTTGATGATTCTTTCAGGTAATTATCAGTACACCAAAACCACTTGGCTCACCAAATTTCGTTCTTCTAGGTTGAACCGTTCGTTTGCAGTAACCGTTTTCATTTTTAGGTTTCACTCAGTTTTCTCCTATAGGGATACATGTATTTGGAACTCTAAATCAAACACGGTTTGTGCTAGCTCTTTGAAACTTGACACAATAGAGCAGTTTCAAGTTCTATCTCTATGGTTTGTTTGCTGTTGATGTAGCCCTAAGCAGAGACTGGCGAAAATCACTTTCATGGAAAGGGGTTGCCGAGCTTCCAAAAAACTACGAGTTGCCTGAAATCTCAGCAAACATATTTTCACCAAATCTTGATGATTCTTTCAGGTAATGATCAGTACACCAAAACCACTTGGCTCACCAAATTTCGTTCTTCTAGTTTAAACCGTTCGTTTGCAGTAACCGTTTCCATTTTTAGGTTTCACTCTGTTTTCTCCTATAGGGATACATGTATTAGGAACTCTAAATCAAACACGGTTTGTTCTAGCTCTTTGAAACTTGGCACAATAAAGCAGTTTCAAGTTCTATCTCTATGGTTTGTTTGCTGTTGATGTAGCCCTAAGCAGAGACTGGCGAAAATCACTTTCATGGAAAGGGGTTGCCAAACTTCCAAAAAACTACGAGTTGCCTGAAATCTCAGCAAACATATTTTCACCCAAACTTGATGATTCTTTCAGGTAATTATCAGTACACCAAAACCACTTGGCTCACCAAATTTCGTTCTTCTTGGTTAAACCGTTCGTTTGCAGTAACCGTTTTTATTTTTAGGTTTCACTCTGTTTTCTCCAATAGGGATACATGTATTTGGAACTCTAAATCAAACACGGTTTCTGCTAGCTCTTTGAAACTTGACACAATAGAGCAGTTTCAAGTTCTATCTCTATGCTTTGTTTGCTGTTGATGTAGCCCTAAGCAGAGACTGGCCAAAATCACTTTCATGGAAAGGGATTGCCGAGCTTCCAAAAAACTACGAGTTGCCTGAAATCTCAGCAAACCTTTTTTCACCCAATCTTGATGATTCTTTCAGGTAATGATCAGTACACCAAAACTACTTGGCTCACCAAATTTCGTTCTTCTAGTTTAAACCGTTCGTTTGCAGTAACCGTTTCCATTTTTAGGTTTCACTCTGTTTTCTCCTATAGGGATACATGTATTTGGAACTCTAAATCAAACACGGTTTGTTCTAGCTCTTTGAAACTTGACACAATAAAGCAGTTTCAAGTTCTATCTCTATGGTTTGTTTGCTGTTGATGTAGCCCTAAGCAGAGACTGGCGAAAATCACTTTCATGGAAAGGGTTTGCCACGTTTTCAAAGAAGTACAAGTTGCCTGAAATCTCAGCAAACATTTTTTAAACGCAATCTTGATGATTCTTTCAGGTAATGATCAGTACACCAAAACCACTTGGCTCACCAAATTTCGTTCTTGTAAGTTAAACCGTTCATTTGCAGTAACCGTTTTTATTTTTAGGTTTCACTCTGTTTTCTCATATAGGGATACATGTATTTGCAACTCTAAATCAAACACGGTTTCTGCTAGCTCTTTGAAACTTGACACAATAAAGCAGTTTCAAGTTCTATCTCTATGGTTTGTTTGCTGTTGATGTAGCCCTAAGCAGAGACTGGCGAAAATCACTTTCATGGAAAGGGGTTGCCAAGCTTCTAAAAAACGACGAGTTACCTGAATCTCAGCAAACATTTTTTACCCAATCTTGATGATTTTTTCAGGTAATGATCAGTATACCAAAACCACTTGGCTCACCTAATTTCATTCTTCTAGGTTAAACCGTTCGTTTGCAGTAACCGTTTTCATTTTTAGGTTTCACTCTGTTTTCTCCTATAGGGATACATGTATTTGGAACTCTAAATGATACACGGTTTGTGCTAGCTCTTTGAAACTTGACACAATAAAGCAGTTTCAAGTTCTATCTCTATGGTTTGTTTGCTGTTGATGTAGTCCTAAGCAGAGACTGGCGAAAATCACTTTCATGGAAAGGGGTTGCCAAGCTTCCAAAAAACTACGAGTTTCCTGAATTCTCAGCAAACATTTTTTCACCGAATATTGATGATTCTTTCAGGTAATGATCAGTACACCAAAACCACTTGGCTCACCAAATTTCGTTCTTCTAGGTTAAACCTGTCGTTTGCAGTAACCGTTTTCATTTTTAGGTTTCACTCTGTTTTCTCCTATAGGGATACATGTATTTGGAACTCTAAATCAAACACGGTTTGTGCTAGCTCTTTGAAACTTGACATAATAAAGCAGTTTCAAGTTCTATCTCTATAATTTGTTTGCTGTTGATGTAGCTCTAAGCAGAGACTGGCGAAAATCACTTTTATGGAAAGGGGTTGCCAAGCTTCTAAAAAACTACGAGTTGCCTGAATTCTCAGCAAACATTTTTTCACCCAATCTTGATGATTTTTTTCAGGTAATGATCAGTACACCAAAACCACTTGGCTCACCAAATTTCGTTCTTCTAGGTTAAACCTGTCGTTTGCAGTAACCGTTTTCATTTTTAGGTTTCACTCTGTTTTCTCCTATAGGGATACATGTATTTGGAACTCTAAATCAAACACGGTTTGTGCTAGCTCTTTGAAACTTGACATAATAAAGCAGTTTCAAGTTCTATCTCTATAATTTGTTTGCTGTTGATGTAGCTCTAAGCAGAGACTGGCGAAAATCACTTTTATGGAAAGGGGTTGCCAAGCTTCTAAAAAACTACGAGTTGCCTGAAATCTCAGCAAACATTTTTTCACCCAATCTTGATGATTTTTTTCAGGTAATGATCAGTACACCAAAACCACTTGGCTCACCAAATTTCGTTCTTCTAGGTTAAACCTGTCGTTTGCAGTAACCGTTTTCATTTTTAGGTTTCACTCTGTTTTCTCCTATAGGCATACATGTATTTGGTACTCTAAATCAAACACGGTTTGTGCTAGCTCTATGAAACTTCACACAATAAAGCAGTTTCAAGTTCTGTCTCTATGGCTTGTTTGCTGTTGATGTAGGCCTAAGCAGAGACTGGCGAAAATCACTTTCATGGAAAGGGGTTGCCAGTCTTCCAAAAAACTACGAGTTCCCTGAAATCTCAGCAAACATTTTTTCACCCAATCTTGATGATTCTTTCAGGTAGTGATCAGTACACTAAAACCACTTGGATCACCAAATTTCGTTCTTCTAGGTTAAACCGTTCGTTTGCAGTAACCGTTTTCATTTTTAGGTTTCACTCTGTTTTCTCCTATAGGGATACATGTATTTGGAACTCTAAATGATACACGGTTTGTGCTAGCTCTTTTAAACTTGACACAATAAAGCAGTTTCAAGTTCTATCTCTATGGTTTGTTTGCTGTTGATGTAGTCCTAAGCAGAGACTGGCGAAAATCACTTTCATGAAAGGGGTTGCCAACCTTCCAAAAAACTACGAGTTGCCTGAAATCTCAGCAAACATTTTTTCACCCAATATTGATGATTCTTTCAGGTAATGATCAGTACACCAAAACCACGTGGCTCACCAAATTTGATTCTTCTAGGTTAAACCGTTCGTTTACAGTAACCGTTTTCATTTTTAGGTTTCACTCTGTTTTCTCCTATAGGGATACATGTATTTGGAACTCTAAATCAAACACGGTTTGTGCTAGCTCTTTGAAACTTGACACAATAAAGCAGTTTCAAGTTCTATCTCTATGGATTGTTTGCTGTTGATGTAGCCTTAACCAGAGACTGGCGAAAATCACTTTCATGGAAAGGGGTTGCCAATCTTTTAAAAAACTACGAGTTGCCTGAAATATCAGCAAACATTTTTTCACCCAATCTTGATGATTCTTTCAGGTAATGATCAGTACACTAAAACCACTTGGCTCACCAAATTTCGTTCTTCTAGGTTAAACCGTTCGTTTGCAGTAACCATTTTCATTTTTAGGTTTCACTCTGTTTTCTCCTCTAGGGATACATGTATTTGGAACTCTAAATCAAACACGGTTTGTGCTAGCGCTTTGAAACTTGACATAATAAAGCAGTTTCAAGTTCTGTCTCTGTAATTTGTTTGCTGTTGATGTAGCTCTAAGCAGAGACTGGCGAAAATCACTTTCATAGAAAGGGGTTGCCAAGCTTCTAAAAAACTACGAGTTGCCTGAAATCTCAGCAAACATTTTTTTTCACCCAATCTTGATAATTTTTTCAGGTAATGATCAGTACACCAAAACCACTTAGCTCACCAAATTTCGTTCTTCTAGGTTAAACCGTTCCTTTGCAGTAACCGTTTACATTTTTAGGTTTCACTCTGTTTTCTCCTATAGGGATACATGTATTTGGAACTCTAAATCAAACACGGTTTGTGCTAGCTCTTTGAAACTTGACACAATAAAGCAGTTTCAAGTTCTATCTCTTTGGATTGTTTGCTGTTGATGTAGACCTAAGCAGAGACTGGCGAAAATCACTTTCATGGAAAGGGGTTGCCAAGCTTCCAAAAAACTACGAGTTGCCTGAAATCTCAGCAAACATTTTTTCACCCAATCTTGATGATTCTTTCAGGTAATGATCAGTACACCAAAACCACTTGGCTCACCAAATTTTGTTCTTCTAGGTTAAACCGTTCATTTGCAGTAACCGTTTTCATTTTTAGATTTCACTCTGTTTTCTACTATAGGGATACATGTATTTGGAACTCTAACTCAAACATGGTTCTTGCTAGCTCTTTGACACTTGACACAATAAAGCAGTTTCAAGTTCTATCTCTACGGTTTGTTTGCTGTTGATGTAGCAATAAGCAGAGACTGGCGAAAATCACTTTCATGGAAAGGGGTTGCCAAACTTCAAAAAAACTACGAGTTGCCTGAAATCTCAGCAAACATTTTTTCACCCAATCTTGATAATTCTTTCAGGTAATGATCAGTACACCAAAACCACTTGACTCACCAAATTTCGTTCTTCTTGGTTAAACCGTTCGTTTGCAGTAACCGTTTTTATTTTTAGGTTTCATTCTGTTTTCTCATATAGGGATACATGTATTTGGAACTCTAAATCAAACACGGTTTCTGCTAGCTCTTTGAATCTTGACACAATAAAGCAGTTTCAAGTTCTATCCCTATGGTTTGTTTGCTGTTGATGTAGCCCTAAGCAGCGACTGGCGAAAATCACATTCATGGAAAGGGGTTGCCAAGCTTCCAAAAAACTACGAGTTGCCTGAAATCTCAGCAAACATTTTTTCACCCAATCTTGATGATTCTTTCAGGTAATGATCAGTACACCAAAACCACTTGGCTCACCAAATTTCGTTCTTCTAGGTTAAACCGTTCTTTTGCAGTAACCGTTTTCATTTTTAGGTTTCCCTCTGTTTTCTCCTCAAGGGATACATGTATTTGGAACTCTAAATCAAACACGGTTTGTGCTAGCTCTTTGAAACTTGACACAATAAAGCAGTTTCAAGTTCTATCTCTATGGTTTGTTTGCTGTTGATGTAGCCCTAAGCAGCGACTGGCGAAAATCACTTTCATGGAAAGGGGTTGCCAAGCTTCCAAAAAACTACGAGTTGCCTGAAATCTCAGCCAACATTTTTTCACCCAATCTTGATGATTCTTTCAGGTAATGATCAGTACACCAAAACCACTTGGCTCACCAAATTTCGTTCTTCTAGGTTAAACCGTTAGTTTGCAGTAACCGTTTTCATTTTTAGGTTTCACTCTGTTTTCTCCTATAGGGATACATGTATTTGGAACTCTAAATCAAACACGGTTTGTGCTAGCTCTTTGAAACTTGACACAATAAAGCAGTTTCAAGTTCTATCTCTATGGTTTGTTTGCTGTTGATGTAGCCCTAAGCAGAGACTGGTGAAAATCACTTTAATTTAAAGGGGTTGCCATGCTTCAAAAAAACTAGAAGTTGCCTAAAATCTCAGCAAACATTTTTTCACCCAATATTGATGATTTTTTCAGGTAATGATCAGTACACCAAAACTACTTGGCTCACCAAATTTCGTTTTTCTAGGTTTAACCGTTCGTTTGGAGTAACCGTTTTCATTTTTAGGTTTCACTCTGTTTTCTCCTATAGGGATACATGTATTTGGAACTCTAAATCAAACACGGTTTGTGCTAGCTCTTTGAAACTTCACACAATAAAGCAGTTTCAAGTTCTATCTCTATGGTTTGTATGCGTTTGATGTAGCCCTAAGCAGAGACTGGCGAAAATCACTTTCATGGAAAGGGGTTGCCAAGCTTCCAAAAAACTACGAGTTGCCTGAAATCTCAGGAAACTTGTTTTACCCAATATTGATGATTCTTTCAGGTAATGATCAGTACACCAAAACCACTTGGCTCACCAAATTTTATTCTTCTAGGTTAAACCGTTCGTTTACATTAACCGTTTTCATTTTTAGGTTTCACTCTGTTTTCTCCTATAGGGATACATGTATTTGGAACTCTAAATCAAACACGGTTTGTGCTAGCTCTTTGAAACTTGACACAATAAAGCAGTTTCAAGTTCTATCTCTATGGTTTGTTTGCTGTTGATGTAGCCCTAAGCAGAGACTGGTGAAAATCACTTTAATTCAAAGGGGTTGCCATGCTTCCAAAAAACTAGATGTTGCCTAAAATCTCAGCAAACATTTTTTCACCCAATATTGATGATTCTTTCAGGTAATGATCAGTACACCAAAACCACTTGGCTCACCAAATTTCGTTTTTCTAGGTTAAACCGTTCGTTTGCAGTAACCGTTTTCATTTTTAGGTTTCACTCTGTTTTCTCCTATAGGGATACATGTATTTGGAACTCTAAATCAAACACGGTTTGTGCTAGCTCTTTGAAACTTGACACAATAAAGCAGTTTCAAGTTCTATCTCTATGGTTTGTATGCTGTTGATGTAGCCCTAAGCAAGACTGGCGAAAATCACTTTCATGGAATGGGGTTGCCAAGCTTCCAAAAAATTACGAGTTGCCTGAAATCTCAGAAAACATTTTTTTACCCAATATTTATAATTCTTTCAGGTAATGATCAGTACACCAAAACCACTTGGCTTACCAAATTTCGTTTTTCTAGGTTAAACCGTTTGTTTGCAGTAACCGTTTTAATTTTTAGGTTTCACTCTGTTTTCTCCTATAGGCATACATGTATTTGGTACTCTAAATCAAACACGGTTTGTGCTAGCTCTATGAAACTTGACACAATAAAGCAGTTTCAAGTTCTGTCTCTATGGCTTGTTTGCTGTTGATGTAGACCTAAGCAGAGACTGGCGAAAATCACTTTCATGGAAAGGGGTTGCCAAGCTTCCAAAAAACTACGAGTTGCCTGAAATCTCAGCAATTATTTTTTCACCCAATTTTGATGATTCTTTCAGACAATGATCAGTACACTAAAACCACTTGGCTCACCAAAATTCGTTCTTCTAGGTTCAACCTGTCGTTTGCAGTAACCGTTTACATTTTTAGGTTTCACTCTGTTTTGTCCTATACGGATACATGTATTTGGAACTCTAAATCAAACACGGTTTGTGCTAGCTCTTTGAAACTTGACACAATAAAGCAGTTTCAAGTTCTATCTCTATGGATTGTTTGCTGTTGATGTAGCCCTAAGCAGAGACTGGCGAAAATCACTTTCATGGAAAGGGGTTGCCAAGCTTCCAAAAAACTACGAGTTGCCTGAAATTACAGCAAACATTTTTTCACCCAATCTTGATGATTCTTTCAGGTAGTGATCAGTACACTAAAACCACTTGGCTCACCAAATTTCGTTCTTCTAGGTTAAACCGTTCGTTTGCAGTAACGGTTTTCATTTTTAGGTTTCACTCTGTTTTCTCCTATAGGGATACATGTATTTGGAACTCTAAATGATACACGGTTTGTGCTAGCTCTTTGAAACTTGACACAATAAAGCAGTTTCAAGTTCTATCTCTAAGCTTTGTTTTCTGTTGATGTAGCCCTAAGCAGAGACTGGCGAAAATCACTTTCATGGAAAGGGGTTGCCAAGCTTCCAAAAAACTACGAGTTGCCTGAAATCTCAGCAAACATTTTTTTACCCAATATTGATGATTCTTTCAGGTAATGATCAGTACACCAAAACCACTTGGCTCACCAAATTTCGTTCTTCTAGGTTAAACCGTTCGTTTGCCGTAACCGTTTTCATTTTTAGGTTTCACTCTGTTTTCTCCTATAGAGATACATATATTTGGAACTCTAAATCAAACACGGTTTGTGCTAGCTCTTTGAAACTTGACATAATCAAGCAGTTTCAAGTTCTATCTCTATGGTTTGTTTGCTGTTGATGTAGCTCTAAGCAGAGACTGGCGAAAATCACTTTCATGGAAAGGGTTTGCCAAGCTTCTAAAAAACTACGAGTTGCCTGAAATCTCAGCAAACATTTTTTCATTCAATCTTGATGATTCGTTCAGGTAATGATCTTTACACAAAAACCACTTGGCTCACCAAATTTCCTTCTTCTAGGTTAAACCCTTCGTTTGCAGTAACCGTTTTCATTTTTAGGTTTCACTCTGTTTTCTCCTATAGGGATACATGTATTTGGAACTCTAAATCAAACACGGTATGTGCTAGCTCTTTGAAACTTGACAAAATAAAGCAGTTTCAAGTTCTATCTCTAAGGTTTGTTTGCTGTTGATGTAGCCCTAAGCAGAGACTGGCGAAAATCACTTTCATGGAAAGGGGTTGCCAAGCTTCCAAAAAACTACGAGTTGCCTGAAATGTCAGCCAACATTTTTTGACAAAATCTTCAAGATTCTTTCAAGTAATGATCAGTACACCAAAACCACTTGGGTCACCAAATTTCGTTCTTCTAGGTTAAACCGTTCGTTTGCAGTAACCATTTTCATTTTTAATTTCACTCTGTTTTCTCCTATGGGGATACATGTATTTGGAACTCTACGTTAAACACGGTTTGTGCTAGCTCTTTGAAACTTGACACAATAAAGCAGTTTCAATTTCTATCTCTATGGTTTGTTTGCTCTTGATGTAGCCCTAAGCAGAGACTGGCGAAAATCACTTTCATGGAAAGGGGTTGCCAAGCTTCCAAGAAACTACGAGTTTCCTGAAATCTCAGCCAACATTATTTCACCCAATCTTGATGATTCTTTCAGGTAATGATCAGTACACCAAAACCACTTGGCTCACCAAATTTAGTTCTTCTAGGTTAAACGGTTCGTTTGCAGTAACCGTTTTCATTTTTAGGTTTCACTCTGATTTCTCCTATAGGGATACATGTATTTGGAACTCTAAATCAAACACTGTTTGTGCTAGCTCTTTGAAACTTGACATAATAAAGCAGTTTCAAGTTCTATCTCTATGGTTTGTTTGCTGTTGATGTAGCCCTAAGCAGAGACTGGCGAAAATCACTTTCATGGAAAGGGGTTGCCAAGCTTCCAAAAAACTACGAATTCCCTGAAATCTCAGCCAACATTTTTTCACCCAATCTTGATGATTCTTTTAGGTAATGATCAGTACACCAAAACCACTTTGCTCACCAAATTTCGTTCTTCTAGGTTAAACCGTTCGTTTGCAGTAACCGTTTTTATTTTTAGGTTTCACTCTGTTTGCTCTTATAGGGATACATGTATTTGGAACTTTAAATGAAACACGGTTTTTTGCTAGCTCTTTGAAACTTGACACAATAAAGCAGTTTCAAGTTCTATCTCTATGGTTTGTTTGCTGTTGATGTAGCCCTAAGCAGAGACTGGCGAAAATCACTTTCATGAAAAGGGGTTTCCAAGGTTCCAAAAAACTACGAGTTGCCTGAAATCTCAGCCAACATTTTTTCACCCAATCTTGATGATTCTTTCAGGTAATGATCAGTTCACCAAAACCACTTGGGTCACCAAATTTCGTTCTTCTAGGTTAAACCGTTCGTTTGCAGTAACCGTTTTCACTTTTAGGATTCACTCTGTTTTCTCCTATAGGGATACATGTATTTGGAACTTTAAATCAAACAGGGTTTGTGCTAGCTCTTTGAAACTTGACACAATAAAGCAGTTTTAAGTTCTATGTCTATGGTTTGCTTGCTGTTGATGTAGCCCTAAGCAGAGACTGGCGAAAATCACTTTCATGGAAAGGGGTTGCCAAGCTTCCAAGAAACTACGAGTTTCCTGAAATCTTAGCCAACATTTTTTCACCCAATCTTGATGATTCTTTCAGGTAATGATCAGTACACCGAAACCACTTGGCTCACCAAATTTCGTTCTTGTAAGTTAAACCGTTCTTTTGCAGTAAACGTTTTTATTTTTAGGTTTCACTCTGTTTTCTCCTATAGGGATACATGTATTTGGAACTCTAAATCAAACACGGTTTTTGCTAGCTCTTTGAAACTTGACACATTAAAGCAGTATCAAGTTCTATCTCTATGGGTTGTTTTCTCTTGATGTAACCCTAAGCAGAAACTGGCAAAAATCACTTTCATTGAAAGGGGTTGCCATGCTTCCAAAAAACTACGAGTTGCCTGAAATCTCCTCCAACATTTTTTACCCAATCTTGATGATTCTTTCAGGTAATGATGTGTACACCAAAACCACTTGGCTCACCAAATTTCGTTCTTTTAGGTTAAACCGTTCGTTTGCAGTAAACGTTTATATTTTTAGGTTTCACTCTGTTTTCTACTATAGAGATACATGTATTTGGAACTCTAAATGAAACACGGTTTGTGCTAGCTCTTTGGAACTTGACACAATAAAGCAGTTTCAAGTTCTATGTCTATGGTTTGTTTGCTATTGATGTAGCCCTAAGCAGAGACTGGCGAAAATCACTTTCACAAACGGGGTTGCCAAGCTTTCAAAAAACTACGAGTTGCCTTAAATCACAGCAATCAATTTTTCACCCAATCTTGATGATTCTTTCAGGTAATGATCAGTACACCAAAACCACTTGGCTCACCAAATTTCATTCCTCTAGGTTAAACCGTTCGTTTGCAGTAACCGTTTTAATTTTTAGGTTTCACTCTGTTTTCTCCTAATGGGATACATGTATTTGGAACTCTAAATCAAACACGGTTTGTGCTAGCTCTTTGACTTGACACAATAAAGCAGTTTCAAGTTCTATCTCTATGGTTTGTTTGCTGTTGATGTAGCCCTAAGCAGAGACTGGCGAAAATCACTTTCATGGAAAGGGGTTGCCAAGCTCCCAAAAAACTACGAGTTGCCTGAAATCTCAGCCAACATTTTTTTACCAATCTTGATGATTCTTTCAGGTAAGGATCAGTACACAAAAACCACTAGGCTCACCAAGTTTCGTTCTTTTAGGTTAAACCGTTCGTTTGCAGTAACCGTTTTCATTTTTAGGTTTCACTCTGTTTTCTCCTATAGGGATACATGTATTTGGAACTCTAAATCAAACACGGTTTGTGCTAGCTCCTTGAAACTTGACACAATAAAGCAGTTTCAAGTTCTGTCTCTATGGTTTGTTTGCTGTTTATGTAGCCCTAAGCAGAGACTGGCGAAAATCACTTTCATGGAAAGGGGTTGCCAAGCTTCCAAAAAACTACGAGTTGCCTGAAATCTCAGCAAACATTTATTCACCCAATCTTGATGATTCTTTCAGGTAATGATCAGTACACCAAAACCACTTGACTCACCAAATTTCGTTCTTCTAGGTTAAACCGTTCGTTTGCAGTAACCGTTTTCATTTTTAGGTTTCACTCTGTTTTCTCCTATAGGGATACATGTATTTGGAACTCTAAATCAAACACGGTTTGTGCTAGCTCTTTGAAACTTGACACATTAAAGCAGTTTCAAGTTCTATCTCTATGGGTTGTTTTCTCTTGATGTAGCCCTAAGCAGAGACTGGCGAAAATCACTTTCATAGAAAGGGGTTACCAAGCTTCCAAAAAACTACGATTTGCCTCAAATCTCAGCCAACATTTTTTCTCCCGATCTTGATGATTCTTTCAGGTAATGATGAGTACACCAAAACCACTTGGCTCACCAAATTTCGTTCTTGTAAGTTAAACCGTTCTTTTGCAGTAAACGTTTTTATTTTTAGGTTTCACTCTGTTTTCTCCTATAGGGATACATGTATTTGGAACTCTAAATCAAACACGGTTTTTGCTAGCTCTTTGAAACTTGACACATTAAAGCAGTATCAAGTTCTATCTCTATGGGTTGTTTTCTCTTGATGTAACCCTAAGCAGAAACTGGCAAAAATCACTTTGATTTAAATGGGTTGCCAAGCTTCCAAAAAACTACGAGTTGCCTGAAATCTCCTCCAACATTTTTTACCCAATCTTGATGATTCTTTCAGGTAATGATGTGTACACCAAAACCACTTGGCTCACCAAATTTCGTTCTTTTAGGTTAAACCGTTCGTTTGCAGTAAACGTTTATATTTTTAGGTTTCACTCTGTTTTCTACTATAGAGATACATGTATTTGGAACTCTAAATGAAACACGGTTTGTGCTAGCTCTTTGAAACTTGACACAATAAAGCAGTTTCAAGTTCTATGTCTATGGTTTGTTTGCTATTGATGTAGCCCTAAGCAGAGACTGGCGAAAATCACTTTCACAAACGGGGTTGCCAAGCTTTCAAAAAACTACGAGTTGCCTTAAATCACAGCAATCAATTTTTCACCCAATCTTGATGATTCTTTCAGGTAATGATCAGTACACCAAAACCACTTGGCTCACCAAATTTCATTCCTCTAGGTTAAACCGTTCGTTTGCAGTAACCGTTTTAATTTTTAGGTTTCACTCTGTTTTCTCCTAATGGGATACATGTATTTGGAACTCTAAATCAAACACGGTTTGTGCTAGCTCTTTGACTTGACACAATAAAGCAGTTTCAAGTTCTATCTCTATGGTTTGTTTGCTGTTGATGTAGCCCTAAGCAGAGACTGGCGAAAATCACTTTCATGGAAAGGGGTTGCCAAGCTCCCAAAAAACTACGAGTTGCCTGAAATCTCAGCCAACATTTTTTTACCAATCTTGATGATTCTTTCAGGTAAGGATCAGTACACAAAAACCACTAGGCTCACCAAGTTTCGTTCTTTTAGGTTAAACCGTTCGTTTGCAGTAACCGTTTTCATTTTTAGGTTTCACTCTGTTTTCTCCTATAGGGATACATGTATTTGGAACTCTAAATCAAACACGGTTTGTGCTAGCTCCTTGAAACTTGACACAATAAAGCAGTTTCAAGTTCTGTCTCTATGGTTTGTTTGCTGTTTATGTAGCCCTAAGCAGAGACTGGCGAAAATCACTTTCATGGAAAGGGGTTGCCAAGCTTCCAAAAAACTACGAGTTGCCTGAAATCTCAGCAAACATTTATTCACCCAATCTTGATGATTCTTTCAGGTAATGATCAGTACACCAAAACCACTTGACTCACCAAATTTCGTTCTTCTAGGTTAAACCGTTCGTTTGCAGTAACCGTTTTCATTTTTAGGTTTCACTCTGTTTTCTCCTATAGGGATACATGTATTTGGAACTCTAAATCAAACACGGTTTGTGCTAGCTCTTTGAAACTTGACACATTAAAGCAGTTTCAAGTTCTATCTCTATGGGTTGTTTTCTCTTGATGTAGCCCTAAGCAGAGACTGGCGAAAATCACTTTCATAGAAAGGGGTTACCAAGCTTCCAATAAACTACGATTTGCCTCAAATCTCAGCCAACATTTTTTCTCCCGATCTTGATGATTCTTTCAGGTAATGATGAGTACACCAAAACCACTTGGCTCACCAAATTTCGTTCTTGTAAGTTAAACCGTTCTTTTGCAGTAACCGTTTTCATTTTTAGGTTTCACTCTGTTTTCTCCTATAGGGATACATGTATTTGGAACTCTAAATAAAACACGGTTTGTGCTAGCTCTTTGAAACTTGACACAATAAAGCAGTTTCAAGTTCTATCTCTATGGTTTGTTTTCTGTTGATGTAGCCCTAAGCAGAGACTGGCGAAAATCACTTTCATGGAAAGGGGTTGCCAAGCTTCCAAAAAACTACGAGTTGCCTGAAATCTCAGCAAACATTTTTTCACCCAATCTCTATGATTCTTTCAGGTAATGATCAGTACACCAAAACCACTTGGCTCACCAAATTTCGTTTTTCTGGGTTAAACCGTTCGTTTGCAGTAACCGTTTTCATTTTTAGGTTTCACTCTATTTTCTCCTATAGGAATACATGTATTTGGAACTCTAAATCAAACACGGTTTGTGCTAGCTCTTTGAAACTTGACACAATAAAGCAGTTTCAAGTTCTGTCTCTATGGTTTGTTTGCTGTTGATGTAGCCCTAAGCAGAGACTGGCGAAAATCACTTTCATGGAAAGGGGTTGCCAAGCTTCCAAAAAACTTCGAGTTGCCTGAAATCTCAGAAAACATTTTTTCACCCAATCTTGAGGATTCTTTCAGGTAATGATCAGTACACCAAAACCACTTGGCTCACCAAATTTCGTTTTTCTAGGTTAAACCGTTCGTTTGCAGTAACCGTTTTCATTTTTAGGTTTCACTCTGTTTTCTCCTATAGGGATACATGTATTTGGAACTCTAAATGAAACACGGTTTTTGCTAGCTCTTTGAAACTTGACAAAATAAAGCAGTTTCAAGTTCTATCTCTATGGTTTGTTTGCTGTTGATGTAGCCATAAGCATAGAGTGGTGAAAATCACTTTCATGGAAAGGGGTTGCCAAGCTTCCAAAATACTACGAGTTGCCTGAAATCTCAGCAAACATTTTTTCACCCAATCTTGATGATTCTTTCAGGTAATGATCAGTACACCAAAACCACTTGGCTCACCAAGTTTCGTTCATCTAGGTTAAACCGTTCGTTTGCAGTAACCGTTTTCATTTTTAGGTTTCACTCTGTTTTCTCCTATAGGGATACATGTATTTGGAACTCTAAATGAAACACGGTTTGTGCTAGCTCTTTGAAACTTGACACAATAAAGCAGTTTCAAGTTCTATCTCTATGGTTTGTTTTCTGTTGATGTAGCCCTAAGCAGAGACTGGCGAAAATCACTTTCATGGAAAGGGGTTGCCAACTTCCAAAAAACTACGAGTTGCCTGAAATCTCAGCAAACATTTTTTCACCCAATCTTGATGATTCTTTCAGGTAATGATCAGTACACCAAAACCACTTGGCTCACCAAATTTCGTTCATCTAGGTTAAACCGTTCGTTTGCAGTAACCGTTTTCATTTTTAGGTTTCACTCTGTTTTCTCCTATAGGAATACATGTATTTGGAACTCTAAATCAAACACGGTTTGTGCTAGCTCTTTGAAACTTGACACAATAAAGCAGTATCAAGTTCTATCTCTATGGTTTGTTTTCTGTTGATGTAGCCCTAAGCAGAGACTGGCGAAAATCACTTTAATGGAAAGGGGTTGCCAAGCTTCCAAAAAACTACGAGTTGCCTGTAATCTCAGCCAACATTTTTTCACCCAATCTTGATGATTCTTTCAGGTAATGATCAGTACACCAAAACCACTCGGCTCACCAAATTTTGTTCTTCTAGGTTAAACCATTCGTTTGCAGTAACCGTTTTCATTTTTAGGTTTCACTCTGTTTTCTCCTATAGGGATACATGTATTTGGAACTCTAAATCAAACACGGTTTGTGCTACCTCTTTGAAACTTGACACAATAAAGCAGTTTCAAGTTCTCTCTCTATGGTTTGTTTGCTGTTGATGTAGCCCTAAGCAGAGACTGGCGAAAATCACTTTCATGGAAAGGGGTTGCCACGCTTCCAAAACCTACGAGTTGCCTGAAATCTCAGCAAACATTTTTTCACCCAATCTTGATGATTCTTACAGGTAATGATCAGTACACCAAAACCACTTGTCTCACCAAATTTCGTTCTTCTAGGTTAAACCGTTCGTTCATTTGCAGTAACCGTTTTCATTTTTAGGTTTCACTCTGTTTTCTCCTATAGGGATACATGTATTTGGAACTCTAAATCAAACACGGTTTGTGCTAGCTCTTTGAAGCTTGACACAATAAATCAGTTTCAAGTTCTGTCTCTATAGTTTCTTTGCTGTTGATGTAGCCCTAAGCAGAGACTGGCGAAAATCACTTTCATTGAAAGGGGTTGCCAAGCTTCCAAAAAACTACGAGTTGCCTGAAATCTCAGCAATCATTTTTTCACTCAATCTTGATGATTCTTTCAGGTAATGATCAGTAAACCAAAACCACTTGGCTCACCAAATTTCGTTCTTCTAGGTTAATCCGTTCGTTTGCAGTAACCGTTTTGATTTTTAGGTTTCACTCGTTTTCTCCTTTAGGGATACATGTATTTGGAAGTGTAAATCAAACACGGTTTGTGCTACCTCTTTGAAACTTGACACAATAAATCAGTTTCAAGTCCTATCTCTATGGTTTGTTTGCTGTTGATGTAGCCCTAAGCAGAGACTGGCGGAAATTACTTTCATGGAAAGGGGTTGCCAAGCTTCCAAAAAACTACAAGTTGCCTGAATACTCAGCCAACATTTTTTTACCCAATCTTGATGATTCTTTCAGGTAATGATCAGTACACCAAAACCACTTTGCTGACCAAATTTCGTTCTTCTAGGTTAAACCGTTCGTTTGCAGTAACCGTTTTCATTTTTAGGTTTCACTCTGTTTTCCCCCTAGGGATACATGTATTTGGAACTCTAAATCAAACACGGTTTGTGCTAGCTCTTTGAAACTTGACAAAATAAAGCAGTTTCAAGATCTCTCTGTATGGTTTGTTTGCTGTTGATGTAGCCCTAAGCTGAGACTGACGAAAATCACTTTCATGGAAAGGGTTTGCCAAGCTTCCAAAAAACCACGATGTGTCTGAAATCTCAGCAAACATTTTTTCACTCAATCTTGATGATTCTTTCAGGTAATGATCAGTACACCAAAACCACTTGGCTCACCAAATTTCGTTCTTCTAGGTTAAACCGTTCGTTTGCAGTAACCGTTTTCATTTTTAGGTTTCAATCTGTTTTCTCCTATAGGGATACATGTATTTGGAACTCTAAATCAAACACGGTTTGTACTAGCTCTTTGAAACTTAACAAAATAAAGCAGTTTCAAGTTCTATCTCTATGGTTTGTTTGCTGTTGCTGTAGCCCTAAGCAGAGACTGGCGAATATCACTTTCATGGAAAGGGGTTGCCAAGCTTCCAAAAAACTACGAGTTGCCTGAAATTTCAGCAAGCGTTTTTTCACCCAATCTTGATGATTCTTTCAGGTAATGATCAGTACACCAAAACCACTTGGCTCACCAAATTCCGTTCTTCTAGGTTAAACCTTTCGTTTGCAGTAACCGTTTTCAATTTTAGGTTTCACTCTGTTTACTCCTATAGGGATACATGTATTTGGAATACTAAATGAAACACGGTTTGTCCTAGCTCTTTGAAACTTGTCAGAATATAGCAGTTTCAAGTTGTATCTCTATGGTTTGTTTGCTGTTGATGTAGCCCTAAGCAGAGACTGGCGAAAATCACTTTCAAGGAAAGGGGTTGCCACACTACCAAAAAACTGCGAGTTGCCTGAAAACTCAGCCAACATTTTTTCACCGAATCTTGATGATTTTTTCAGGTAATGATCAGTACTCCAAAACCACTTGGCTCACCAAATTTCGTTCTTCTAGGTTAAACCGTTCGTTTGCAGTAACCGTTTTCATTTTTAGGTTTCACTCTGTTTTCTCCTATAGGGATACATGTAGTTGGAACTCTAAATCAAACAGGGTTTGTGCTAGCTCTTTGAAACTTGACACAATAAAGCAGTTTCAAGTTCTATCTCTATGGTTTGTTTGCTGTTGATGTAGCCCTAAGCAGAGACTGGCGAAAATCACTTTCATTGAAAGAGGTTGCCAAGCTTCCAAAAAACTACGAGTTGCCTGAAATCTCCTCCAACATTTTTTGACCCAATCTTGATGATTCTTTCAGGTAATGATCAGTACACCCAAACCACTTTGCTCACCAAATTTCATCTTCTAGGTTAAACCGTTAGTTTGCAGTAACCATTTTCATTTTTAGGTTTCACTCTGTTTTCTCTTAATGGGATACATGTATTTGGAACTCTAAATCAAACAGGGATTGTGCTAGCTCTTTGACTTGACACAATAAAGCCGTTTCCAGTTCTATCTCTATGGTTTGTTTGCTGTTGATGTAGCCCTAAGCAGAGACTGGCGAAAATCACTTTCATGGATAGGGGTTGCCAAACTTCCAAAAAACTACGAGTTGCCTTAAATCTCAGCCAACATTTTTTCACCCAATCTTGATGATTCTTTCAGGTAAGGATCAGTACACAAAAACCACTAGGCTCACAAAGTTTCGTTGTTTTAGGTTAAACCGTTCGTTTGCAGTAACCGTTTTCAATTTTAGGTTTCACTCTGTTTTCTCCTATAGGGATACATGTATTTGGAACTCTAAATCAAACATGGTTTGTGCTACCTCCTTGAAACTTGACACAATAAAGCAGTTTCAAGTTCTATCTCTATGGTTTGTTTGCTGTTGATGTAGCCCTAAGCATAGAGTGGCAAAAATCACATTCAAGGAAAGGGGTTGCCAAGCTTCCAAAAAACTACGAGTGTCCTGAAATCTCAGCCAAAATTTTTTCACCCAATCTTGATGATTCTTTCAGGTAATGATGAGTACACCAAAACCACTAGGCTCACCGAATTTCGTTCTTCTAAGTTAAACCGTTAGTTTGCAGTAACAGTTTTTATTTTTAGGTTTCACTCTGTTTTCTCCTATAGAGATACATGTATTTGGAACTCTAAATCAAACACGGTTTGTGCTAGCTTTTTGAATCTTGAAACAATAAAGCAGTTTCCAGGTCTATCTCTATGGTTTGTTTGCTGTTGATCTAGCCCTAAGCAGAGACTGGCGAAAATCACTTTCATGGAAAGGGGTTGCCAAGCTTCCAAAAAACTACGAGTTGCCTGAAATCTCAGCCAACATTTTTTCACCCAATCTTGATGATTCTTTCAGGTAAGGATCAGTACACCAACACCACTATGCTCACCAAGTTTTGTTCTTTTAGGTTAAAAAGTTCGTTTACAGTAACCGTTTTCATTTTTAGGTTTCACTCTGTTTTCTTTTATAGGGATACATGTATTTGGAACTCTAAATCAAACACGGTTTATGCTAGCTCTTTGAAACTTGACACAATAAAGCAGTTTCAAGTTCTATCTCTATGGTTTGTTTGCTGTTGATGTAGCCCTAAGCAGAGACTGGCGAAAATCACTTTCATGGAAAAGGGTTGCCAAGCTTCCAAAAAACTATGAGTTGCCTGAAATCTCAGCAAACATTTTTTACCCAATCTTGATGATTCTTTCAGGTAATGATCAGTACACCAAAACCACTTGGCTCACCAAATTTCGTTTTTCTAGGTAAAACCGTTCACTTGCAGTAACCGTTTTCATTTTTAGGTTTCACTCTGTTTTCTCCTATAGGGATACATGTATTTGGAACTCTAAATCAAACACGGTTTGTGCTAGCTCTTTGAAACTTGACACAATAAAGCAGTTTCAAGTTCTATCTCTATGGTTTGTTTGCTGTTGATGTAGCCCTAAGCATAGACTGGTGAAAATCACTTTCATGGAAAGGGGTTGCCAAGCTTCCAAAAAACTACTAGTTGCCTGAAATCTCAGCAAACATTTTTTCACCCAATCTTGATGATTCTTTCAGGTAATGATCAGTACAGCAAAACCACTTGGCTCACCAAATTTCGTTCATCTAGGTTAAACCGTTCGTTTGCAGTAACCGTTTTCATTTTTAGGTTTCACTCTGTTTTCTCCTATAGGGATACATGTATTTGGAACTCTAAATCAAACACAGTTTGTGCTAGCTCTTTGAAACTTGACACAATAAAGCAGTTTCAAGTTCTATCTCTATGGTTTGTTTTCTGTTGATGTAGCCCTAAGCAGAGACTGGCGAAAATCACTTTCATGGAAAGGCGTTGCCAAGCTTCCAAAAAACTACGAGTTGCCTGAAATCTCAGCAAACATTTTTTCACCCAATCTTGATGATTCTTTCAGGTAATGATCAGTACACCAAAACCACTTGGCTCACCAAATTTCGTATTTCTGAATTAAACCGTTCGTTTGCAGTAACCGTTTTCATTTTTAGGTTTCACTCTATTTTCTCCTATAGGGATACATGTATTTGGAACTCTAAATCAAACACGGTTTGTGCTAGCTCTTTGAAACTTGACAAAATAAAGCAGTTTCAAGTTCTAACTCTATGGTTTGTTTGCTGTTGATGTAGCCCTAAGCAGAGACTGGCGAAAATCACTTTCATGGAAAGGGGTTGCCAAGCTTCCAAAAAACTTCGAGTTGCCTGAAATCTCAGCAAACATTTTTTCACTCAATCTTGATGATTCTTTCAGGTAATGATCAGTATACCAAAACCACTTGGCTCACCAAATTTCGTTCTTCTAGGTTAAACCGTTCGTTTGCAGTAACCGTTTTCATTTTTAGGTTTCACTCTGTTTTCTCCTATAGGGATACATGTATTTGCAACTCTAAATCAAACACGGTTTGTGCTAGCTCTTTGAAACTTGACACAATAAACAGTTTCAAGTTCTATCTGTATGGGTTGTTTGCTGCTGATGTAGCCCTAAGCAGAGACTGGCAAAAATCACTTTCATGGAAAGGGGTTGCCAAGCTTCCAAAAAACTACGAGTTGCCTGAAATCTCAGGAAACATTTTTTCACCCAATCTTGATGATTCTTTCTGGTAATGATCAGTACACCAAAACCACTTTGCTCACCAAATTTCATTCTTCTTGGTAAAACCGTTCCTTTACAGTAACCGTTTTCATTTTTAGGTTTCACTCTGTTTTCTCCTACAGGGATACATGTATTTGGAACTCTAAATGAAACACGGCTTGTGCTAGCTATTTGACTTGACACAATAAAGCAGTTTCAAGTTCTATCTCTATGGTTTGTTTGCTGTTGATGTAGCCCTAAGCAGAGACTGGCGAAAATCACTTTCATGGAAAGGGGTTGCCAAGCTTCCAAAAAACTACGAGTTGCCTGAAATCTCAGCCAACATTTTTTCACCCAATCTTGATGATTCTTTCAGGTAATTATCAGTACACTAAAACCACTTGGCTCACCAAAATTTGTTCTTCCTGGTTAAACCGTTCGTTTGCCGTAACAGTTTTCATTTTAAAGTTTCACTCTGTTTTCTCCTATAGGGATGCATGTATTTGGAACTCTAAATCAAACACGGTTTGCGCTAGCTCTTTGAAACTTGACACAATAAAGCAGTTTCAAGTAATGATCAGTACAACAAAACCACTTGGCTCACCAAATTTTGTTCTTCTTTGTTAAACCGTTCCTTTGCAGTAACCGTTTTCATTTTTTGGTTTCATTGTGTTTTCTCCTATACAAATACATGTATTTGGAACTGTAAATCAAACACGGTTTGTGCTAGCTCTTTGAAACTTGACACAATAAAGCAGTTTCAAGTTCTATCTCTATGGTTTGTTTGCTGTTGATGTAGCCCTAAGCAGAGACTGGCGAAAATCACTTTCATTGAAAGGGGTTGCCAAGCTTCCAAAAAACTTCGAGTTGCCTGAAATCTCAGCAAACATTTTTTCACTCAATCATGATGATTCTTTCAGGTAATGATCAGTATACCAAAACCACTTGGCTCACCAAATTTCGTTCTTCTAGGTTAAACCGTTCGTTTGCAGTAACCGTTTTCATTTTAAGGTTTCACTCTGTTTTCTCCTATAGGGATACATGTATTTGGAACTCTAAAACAAACACGGTTTGTGCTAGCTATTTGAAACTTGACACAATAAAGCAGTTTCAAGTTCTATCTCTATGGTTTGTTTGCTGTTGATGTAGCCCTAAGCAGAGACTGGCGAAATTCACTCTCATGGCAAGGGGTTGCCAAGCTTCCAAAAAACTACGAGTTGCCTGAAATCTCAGCAAACATTTTTTCACCCAATCTTGAGGATTCTTTCAGGTAATGATCAGTACACGAAAACCACTTGGCTCACCAAATTTCGTTTTTCTCGGTTAAACCGTTCGTTTGCAGTAACCGTTTTCATTTTAAGGTTTCACTCTGTTTTCTCCTATAAGGATACATGTATTTGGAACTCTAAATCAAACACGGTTTGTGCTACGTCTTTGAAACTTGACAAAATAATGCAGTTTTAAGTTCTATCTCTATGGTTTGTTTGCTGTTGATGTAGCCCTAAGCAGAGACTGGCAAAAATCACTTTCATGGAAAGGGGTTGCCAAGCTTCAAAAAACTACTAGTTTCCTGAAATCTCAGCAAACATTTTTTCACCCAATCTTGATGATTCTTTCAGGTAATGATCAGTACACCAAAACCACTTGGCTCACCAAATTTCGTTCTTCTAGATTATACCGTTCGTGTGCATTAACCGTTTTGATTTTAAGGTTTTACTCTGTTTTTTCCTATAGAAATACATGTATTTGGAGCTCTAAATCAAACACGGTTTGTGCTAGCTCTTTGAAACTTGACACAATAAAGCAGTTTCAAGTTATATCTCTATGGTTTGTTTTTCTGTTGATGTAGCCCTAAGCAGAGACTGGCGAAAATCCCTTTCATGGAAAGGGGTTGCCAAGCTTCCAAAAAACTACGAGTTGCCTGAAATCTCAGCAAATATTTTTTCACCCAATCTTGATGATTCTTTCAGGTAATGATCAGTACACCAAAACCACTTGGCTCCCCAAAATTCGTTCTTCTAGGTTAAACCATTCGTTTGCAGTAACCGTTTTCATTTTTAGGTTTCACTCTGTTTTCTCCTATAGGGATACATGTATTTGGAACTTTAAATCAAACACGATTTGTGCTAGCTCTTTGAACCTTGACACAATAAAGCAGTTTCAAGTTCTATATCTATGGTTTGTTTGCTGTAGATGTAGCCCTAAGCAGAGACTGGCGAAAATCACTTTCATGAAAAGGGGTTGCCAATCTTCAAAAATCTACGAGTTTTCTGAAATCTCATCAAACATTTTTTCACCCAATCTTGATGATTCTTTCAGGTAATGATCAGTACACCAAAACCACTTGGCTCACCAAAATTCGTTCTTCTACGTTAAATCGTTCGTTTGCAGTAACCGTTTTCATTTTAAAGTTTCACTCTGTTTTCTCCTATAGGGATACATGTATTTGGAACTGTAAATCAAACACGGTTTGTGCTAGCTCTTTGAAACTTGACACAATAAAGCAGTTTCAAGTTCTATCTCTATGGTTTGTTTGCTGTTGATGTAGCCCTAAGCAGAGACTGGCGAAAATCACTTTCATGGAAAGGGGTTGCCAAGCTTCCAAAAAAACTACGAGTTGCCTGAAATCTCAGCCAACATTTTTTCACCCAATCTTGATGATTCTTTCAGGTAATTATCAGTACACTAAAACCACTTGGCTCACCAAAATTTGTTCTTCCTGGTTAAACCGTTCGTTTGCAGTAACAGTTTTCATTTTAAAGTTTCACTCTGTTTTCTCCTATAGGGATACATGTATTTGGAACTCTAAATCAAACACGGTTTGCGCTAGCTATTTGAAACTTGACACAATAAAGCAGTTTCAAGTAATGATCAGTACAACAAAACCACTTGGCTCACCAAATTTTGTTCTTCTTTGTTAAACTGTTCCTTTGCAGTAACCGTTTTCATTTTTTGGTTTCATTGTGTTTTCTCCTATACAAATACATGTATTTGGAACTCTAAATCAAACACGGTTTGTGCTAGCTCTTTGAAACTTGACACAATAAAGCAGTTTCAAGTTCTATCTCTATGGTTTGTTTGCTGTTGATGTAGCCCTAAGCAGAGACTGGCGAAAATCACTTTCATTGAAAGGGGTTGCCAAGCTTCCAAAAAACTTCGAGTTGCCTGAAATCTCAGCAAACATTTTTTCACTCAATCATGATGATTCTTTCAGGTAATGATCAGTATACCAAAACCACTTGGCTCACCAAATTTCGTTCTTCTAGGTTAAACCGTTCGTTTGCAGTAACCGTTTTCATTTTAAGGTTTCACTCTGTTTTCTCCTATAGGGATACATGTATTTGGAACTCTAAATCAAACACGGTTTAGCTATTTGAAACTTGACACAATAAAGCAGTTTCAAGTTCTATCTCTATGGTTTGTTTGCTGTTGATGTAGCCTAAGCAGAGACTGGCGAAAATCACTCTCATGGCAAGGGGTTGCCAAGCTTCCAAAAAACTACGAGTTGCCTGAAATCTCAGCAAACATTTTTTCACCCAATCTTGAGGATTCTTTCAGGTAATGATCAGTACACGAAAACCACTTGGCTCACCAAATTTCGTTTTTCTCGGTTAAACCGTTCGTTTGCAGTAACCGTTTTCATTTTAAGGTTTCACTCTGTTTTCTCCTATAAGGATACATGTATTTGGAACTCTAAATCAAACACGGTTTGTGCTACGTCTTTGAAACTTGACAAAATAATGCAGTTTTAAGTTCTATCTCTATGGTTTGTTTGCTGTTGATGTAGCCCTAAGCAGAGACTGGCAAAAATCACTTTCATGGAAAGGGGTTGCCAAGCTTCAAAAAACTACTAGTTTCCTGAAATCTCAGCAAACATTTTTTCACCCAATCTTGATGATTCTTTCAGGTAATGATCAGTACACCAAAACCACTTGGCTCACCAAATTTCGTTCTTCTAGATTATACCGTTCGTGTGCATTAACCGTTTTGATTTTAAGGTTTTACTCTGTTTTTTCCTATAGAAATACATGTATTTGGAGCTCTAAATCAAACACGGTTTGTGCTAGCTCTTTGAAACTTGACACAATAAAGCAGTTTCAAGTTATATCTCTATGGTTTGTTTTTCTGTTGATGTAGCCCTAAGCAGAGACTGGCGAAAATCCCTTTCATGGAAAGGGGTTGCCAAGCTTCCAAAAAACTACGAGTTGCCTGAAATCTCAGCAAACATTTTTTCACCCAATCTTGATGATTCTTTCAGGTAATGATCAGTACACCAAAACCACTTGGCTCCCCAAATTTCGTTCTTCTAGGTTAAACCATTCGTTTGCAGTAACCGTTTTCATTTTTAGGTTTCACTCTGTTTTCTCCTATAGGGATACATGTATTTGGAACTTTAAATCAAACACGATTTGTGCTAGCTCTTTGAACCTTGACACAATAAAGCAGTTTCAAGTTCTATATCTATGGTTTGTTTGCTGTAGATGTAGCCCTAAGCAGAGACTGGCGAAAATCACTTTCATGAAAAGGGGTTGCCAATCTTCAAAAATCTACGAGTTTTCTGAAATCTCATCAAACATTTTTTCACCCAATCTTGATGATTCTTTCAGGTAATGATCAGTACACCAAAACCACTTGGCTCACCAAAATTCGTTCTTCTAGGTTAAATCGTTCGTTTGCAGTAACCGTTTTCATTTTAAAGTTTCACTCTGTTTTCTCTTATAGGGATACATGTATTTGGAACTGTAAATCAAACACGGTTTGTGCTAGCTCTTTGAAACTTGACACAATAAAGCAGTTTCAAGTTCTATCTCTATTGTTTGTTTGCTGTTGATGTCGCCCTAAGCAGAGACTGCCGAAAATCAGTTTCATGGAAAAGTGTTGCCAAGCTTCCAAAAAACTATGAGTTGCCTGAAATCTCAGCCAACATTTTTTCACCCAATCTTGATGATTCTTTCAGGTAATGATCAGTATACCAAACCCACTTGGCTCACCAAATTTCGTTCTTCAAGGTTAAACCATTCGTTTGCAGTAACCGTTTTCATTTTTAGGATTCACTCTGTTTTCTCCTATAGGGATACATGTATTTGGAACTCTAAATCAAACACGGTTTGTGCAAGCTTTTTGAAACTTGACACAATAAAGCAGTTTCAAGTTCTAACTCTATGGTTTGTTTGCTGTTGATGTAGCCCTAAGCAGAGACTGGCGAAAATCACTTTCATGGAAAGGGGTTGCCAAGCTTCGAAAAAACTACGAGTTTCCTGAAATTTCAGCAAAAATTTTTTCACTCAATCTTGATGATTCCTTCAGGTAATGATCAGTATACCAAAACCACGTGGCTCACCAAATTTCGTTCTTCTAGGTTAAACCGTTCTTTTGCAGTAACCGTTTTCATTTTTAGGTTTCACTCTGTTTTCTCCTATAGGGATACATGTATTTGGAACTCTAAATCAAACACGGTTTGTGCTAGCTCTTTGAAACTTGACACAATAAACAGTTTCAAGTTCTATCTGTATGGTTTGTTTGCTGTTGATTTAGCCCTAAGCAGAGACTGGCAAAAATCACTTTCATGGAAAGGGGTTGCCAAGCTTCCAAAAAACTACGAGTTGCCTGAAATCTCAGGAAACATTTTTTCACCCAATCTTGATGATTCTTTCTGGTAATGATCAGTACACCAAAACCACTTTGCTCACCAAATTTCATTCTTCTTGGTTAAACCGTTCCTTTGCAGTAACCGTTTTCATTTTTAGGTTTCACTCTGTTTTCTCCTACAGGGATACATGTATTTGGAACTCTAAATGAAACACGGCTTGTGCTAGCTATTTGACTTGACACAATAAAGCAATTTCATGTTCTATCTCTATGGTTTGTTTGCTGTTGTTGTAGCCATAAGCAGAGACTGGCGAAAATCACTTTCATGGAAAGGGTTTGCCAAGCTTCCAAAAAACTACGAGTTGCCTGAAATTTCAACCAACATTTTTTCACCCAATCTTGATGATTCTTTCAGGTAATGATCAGTACACAAAAACCACTTGGCTCACCAAAATTTGTTCTTCTAGGTTAAACCGTTCGTTTGCAGTAACAGTTTTCATTTTAAAGTTTCACTCTGTTTTCTCCTATAGGGATACATGTATTTGGAACTCTAAATCAAACACGGTTTGTGCTAGCTCTTTGAAACTTGACACAATAAAGCAGTTTCAAGTTCTATCTCTATGGCTTGTTTGCTGTTGATGTAGCCCTAAGCAGAGACTGGCGAAAATCACTTTCATGGAAAGGGGTTGCCAAGCTTCGAAAAAACTACGAGTTGCCTGAAATCTCAGCCAACATTTTTTCTCCCAATCTTGATGATTCTTTCAGGTAATGATCAGTACACCAAAACCACTTGGCTCCCCAAATTTCGTTCTTCTAGGTTAAACCATTCGTTTGCAGTAACCATTTTCATTTTTAGGTTTCACTCTATTTTCTCCTATAGGGATACATGTATTTGGAACTTTAAATCAAACACGGTTTGTGCTAGCTCTTTGAACCTTGACACAATAAAGCAGTTTCAAGTTCTATATCTATAGTATGTTTGCTGTTGATGTAGCCCTTAGCAGAGACTGGCGAAAATCACTTTCATGGAAAGGGGTTGCCAATCTTCAAAAATCTACGAGTTTTCTGAAATCTCATCAAACATTTTTTCACCCAATCTTGATGATTCTTTCAGTTAATGATCAGTACACCAAACCACTTGGCTCACCAAAATTCGTTCTTCTAGGTTCAACCGTTCGTTTGCAGTAACCGTTTTCATTTTAAAGTTTCACTCTGTTTTCTCCTATAGGGATACATGTATTTGGAACTGTAAATCAAACACGGTTTGTGCTAGCTCTTTGAAACTTGACACAATAAAGCAGTTTCAAGTTCTATCTCTATTGTTTGTTTGCTGTTGATGTCGCCCTAAGCAGAGACTGGTGAAAATCAGTTTCATGGAAAGGGGTTGCCAAGCTTCCAAAAAACTACGAGTTGCCTGAAATCTCAGCAAACATTTTTTCACCCAATCTTGATGATTCTTTCAGGTAATGATCAGTATACCAAACCCACTTGGCTCACCAAATTTCGTTCTTCTAGGTTAAACCATTCGTTTGCAGTAACCGTTTTCATTTTTAGGATTCACTCTGTTTTCTCCTATAGGGATACATGTATTTGGAACTCTAAATCAAACACGGTTTGTGCTAGCTCTTTGAAACTTGACACAATAAAGCAGTTTCAAGTTCTCACTCTATGGTTTTGTTTGCTGTTGATGTAGCCCTAAGCAGAGACTGGCGAAAATCACTTTCATTGAAAGGGGTTGCCATGCTTCCAAAAAACTTCGAGTTGCCTTAAATCTCAGCAAAAATTTTTTCACTCAATCTTGATGATTCTTTCAGATAATGATCAGTATACCAAAACCACTTTGCTCACCAAATTTCGTTCTTCTAGGTTAAACCGTTCGTTTGCAGTAACCGTTTTCATTTTTAGGTTTCACTCTGTTTTCTCCTATAGGGATACATGTATTTGCAACTCTAAATCAAACACGGTTTGTGCTAGCTCTTTGAAACTTGACACAATAAACAGTTTCAAGTTCTATCTGTATGGTTTGTTTGCTGTTGATGTAGCCCTAAGCAGAGACTGGCAAAAATCACTTTCATGGAAAGGGGTTGCCAAGCTTCCAAAAAACTACGAGTTGCCTGAAATCTCAGGAAACATTTTTTCACCCAATCTTGATGATTCTTTCTGGAAATGATCAGTACACCAAAACCACTTTGCTCACCAAATTTCATTCTTCTTGGTTAAACCGTTCCTTTGCAGTAACCGTTTTCATTTTTAGGTTTCACTCTGTTTTCTCCTACAGGGATACATGTATTTGGAACTCTAAATGAAACACGGCTTGTGCAAGCTATTTGACTTGACACAATAAAGCAATTTCATGTTCTATCTCTATGGTTTGTTTGCTGTTGTTGTAGCCATAAGCAGAGACTGGCGAAAATCACTTTCATGGAAAGGGTTTGCCAAGCTTCCAAAAAACTACGAGTTGCCTGAAATTTCAACCAACATTTTTTCACCCAATCTTGATGATTCTTTCAGGTAATGATCAGTACACAAAAACCACTTGGCTCACCAAAATTTGTTCTTCTAGGTTAAACCGTTCGTTTGCAGTAACAGTTTTCATTTTAAAGTTTCACTCTGTTTTCTCCTATAGGGATACATGTATTTGGAACTCTAAATCAAACACGGTTTGTGCTAGCTCTTTGAAACTTGACACAATAAAGCAGTTTCAAGTTCTACCTCTATGGTTTGTTTGCTGTTGATGTAGCCCTAAGCAGAGACTGGCGAAAATCACTTTCATGGAAAGGGGTTGCCAAGCTTCGAAAAAACTACGAGTTGCCTGAAATCTCAGCCAACATTTTTTCTCCCAATCTTGATGATTCTTTCAGGTAATGATCAGTACACCAAAACCACTTGGCTCCCCAAATTTCGTTCTTCTAGGTTAAACCGTTCGTTTGCAGTAACCATTTTCATTTTTAGGTTTCACTCTATTTTCTCCTATAGGGATACATGTATTTGGAACTTTAAATCAAACACGGTTTGTGCTAGCTCTTTGAACCTTGACACAATAAAGCAGTTTCAAGTTCTATATCTATAGTATGTTTGCTGTTGATGTAGCCCTTAGCAGAGACTGGCGAAAATCACTTTCATGGAAAGGGGTTGCCAATCTTCAAAAATCTACGAGTTTTCTGAAATCTCATCAAACATTTTTTCACCCAATCTTGATGATTCTTTCAGTTAATGATCAGTACACCAAACCACTTGGCTCACCAAAATTCGTTCTTCTAGGTTCAACCGTTCGTTTGCAGTAACCGTTTTCATTTTAAAGTTTCACTCTGTTTTCTCCTATAGGGATACATGTATTTGGAACTGTAAATCAAACACGGTTTGTGCTAGCTCTTTGAAACTTGACACAATAAAGCAGTTTCAAGTTCTATCTCTATTGTTTGTTTGCTGTTGATGTCGCCCTAAGCAGAGACTGGTGAAAATCAGTTTCATGGAAAGGGGTTGCCAAGCTTCCAAAAAACTACGAGTTGCCTGAAATCTCAGCCAACATTTTTTCACCCAATCTTGATGATTCTTTCAGGTAATGATCAGTATACCAAACCCACTTGGCTCACCAAATTTCGTTCTTCTAGGTTAAACCATTCGTTTGCAGTAACCGTTTTCATTTTTAGGATTCACTCTGTTTTCTCCTATAGGGATACATGTATTTGGAACTCTAAATCAAACACGGTTTGTGCTAGCTCTTTGAAACTTGACACAATAAAGCAGTTTCAAGTTCTCACTCTATGGTTTTGTTTGCTGTTGATGTAGCCCTAAGCAGAGACTGGCGAAAATCACTTTCATTGAAAGGGGTTGCCATGCTTCCAAAAAAGTTCGAGTTGCCTTAAATCTCAGCAAAAATTTTTTCACTCAATCTTGATGATTCTTTCAGATAATGATGAGTATACCAAAACCACTTTGCTCACCAAATTTCGTTCTTCTAGGTTAAACCGTTCGTTTGCAGTAACCGTTTTCATTTTTAGTTTTCACTCTGTTTTCTCCTATAGGGATACATGTATTTGCAACTCTAAATCAAACACGGTTTGTGCTAGCTCTTTGAAACTTGACACAATAAACAGTTTCAAGTTCTATCTGTATGGTTTGTTTGCTGTTGATGTAGCCCTAAGCAGAGACTGGCAAAAATCACTTTCATGGAAAGGGGTTGCCAAGCTTCCAAAAAACTACGAGTTGCCTGAAATCTCAGGAAACATTTTTTCACCCAATCTTGATGATTCTTTCTGTTAATGATCAGTACAACAAAACCACTTTGTTCACCAAATTTCATTCTTCTTGGTTAAACCGTTCCTTTGCAGTAACCGTTTTCATTTTTAGGTTTCACTCTGTTTTCTCCTATAGGGATACATGTATTTGCAACTCTAAATGAAACACGGTTGTGCTAGCTCTTGAAAGTTGACACAATAAAGCAGTTTCCAGTTCTATCTCTATGGTTTGTTTGCTGTTGATGTATCCCTAAGCATAGACCTGTGAAAATCACTTTCATGGAAAGGGGTTGCCAAGCTTCCAAAATACTACGAGTTGCCTGAAATCTCAGTAAACATTTTTTCACCCAATCTTGATGATTCTTTCAGATAATGATCAGTACACCAAAACCACTTGGCTCACAAAATTTCGTTCATCTAGGTTAAACCGTTCGTTTGCATTAACCGTTTTCATTTTAGGTTTCACTCTGTTTTCTCCTATAGGATACATGTATTTGGAACTCTAAATCAAAAACGGTTTGTGCTAGCTCTTTGAAACTTGACACAATAAAGCAGTTTCAAGATCTATCTCTATGGTTTGTTTGCTGTTGATGTAGCCCTAAGCAGAGACTGGCGAAAATCACTTTCATGGAAAGGGGTTGCCAAGCTTCGAAAAAACTACGAGTTGCTTGAAATCTCAGCCAACATTTTTTCACCCAATCTTGATGATTCTTTCAGGTAATGATCAGTACACCAAAACCACTTGGCTCACCAAATTTTGTTCTTCTAGGTTAAACCGTTCGGTGAGGGAAAGTTAGTCATTGTTAGTTCACTCTGTTTTCTCCTATAGGGATACATGTTTTTGGAACTCTAAATCAAACACGGTTTGTGCTAGCTCTTTGAAACTTGACACAATAAAGCAGTTTCAAGTTCTATCTCTATGGTTTTGTTTTCTGTTGATGTAGCCCTAAGCAGAGACTGGCGAAAATCTCTTTCATGAAAAGGGGTTGACAAGCTTCCAAAAAACTACGAGTTGCCTGAAATCTCAGCAAACATTTTTTCATCCAATCTTGATGATTCTTTCAGGTAATGATCAGTACACCAAAACCACTTGGCTCACCAAATTTCGTTTTTCAGGGTTAAACCGTTCGTTTGCAGTAACCGTTTTCATTTTTAGGTTTCACTCTGTTTTCTCCTATAGGGATACATGTATTTGGAACTCTAAATCAAACACGGTTTGTGAAAGCTCTTTGAAACTTGACACAATAAAGCAGTTTCAAGTTCTGTCTCTATGGTTTGTTTGCTGTTAATGAAGCCCTAAGAAGAGACTGGCGAAAATCACTTTCTTTTAAAGGGGTTGCCAAGCTTCCAAAAAACTACGAGTTGCTGAAATCTCAGCAAAGCATTTTTCAACCAATCTTGATTATTCTTTCAGGTAATGATCAGTACTCCAAAACCAGTTGGTCACCAATTTCGTTCTTCTAGGTTAACCGTTTCGTTTGCAGTAACCGTTTTCATTTTTCGGTTTCACTCTGTTCTCTCCTATAGGGATACATGTATTTGGAACTCTAAATAAAAAACGGTTTGTGCTAGATCTTTGAAACTTGACACAATAAAGCAGTTTCAAGTTCTATCTCTATGGTTTTGTTTGCTGTTGATGTAGCCCTAAGCAGTGACTAAAGAAAATCACTTTTATGGAAAGGGGTTGCCAAGCTTCCAAAAAACTACTAGTTGCCTGAAATCTCAGCAAACATTTTTCACCCAATCTTGATGATTCTTTCAGGTAATGATCAGTACACCAAAGCCACTTGGCTCACCATATTTCGTTCTTCCACGTTAAACAGTTCGTTTGCAGTAACCGTTTTCATTTCTCGTTTCACTCTGTGTTCTCCTATAGGGATACATGTATTTGAAACTCTAAATCCAACTCGGTTTGTGCTAGCTCTTTGAAACTTGACACAATAAAGAAGTTTCAAGTTCTATCTCTATGGTTTGTTTGCTGTTGATGTAGCCCTAAGCAGAGACTGGAGAAAATCACTTTCATGGAAAGGGTTGCCAAGCTTCCAAAAAACTATGAGTTTTCTGAAATCTCAGCAAATATTTCTTCAACCAATCTTGATGATTCTTTCAGGTAATGATCAGTACACCAAAACCACTTGGCTAACCAAATTTTGTTCTTCTAGGTTAAACCGTTCGTTTGCAGTTACCATTTTCATTTTTAGGTTTCACTCTGTTTTCTCCTATAGGGATACATGTATTTGGAACTCTAAATCAAACACGGTTTGTGTACTCTTTGAAACTTGAAACAATAAAGCAGTTTCAAGTTCTATCTCTATGGTTAATTTGCTGGTGGTGTAGCCCTAAGCAGAGACTGGCGAAATCACTTGATGGAAAGGGGCTGCCAAGCTTCCAAAAAACTACGAGTTGCCTGAAATCTCAGCAAACATTTTTTCACCCAATCTTGATGATTCTTTTAGGTATTGATCAGTACACCAAAATCACTTGGCTCACCAAATTTCGTTCTTCTAGGTTAAACCGTTTGTTTGCAGTAACCGTTTTCATTTTTAGGTTTCACTCTGTTTTCTCCTATAGAGATACATGTATTTGGAACTCTAAATAAAACACGGTTTGTGCTAGATCTTTGAAACTTTACACAATAAAGCAGTTTTAAGTTCTATCTCTATGGTTTGTTTGCTGTTGATGTAGCCCTAAGCAGAGAGTTGCGAAAATCACTTTCAGGGAAAGGGGTTGCCAAGCTTCCAAAAAACTACGAGTTACATGAAATCTCAGCCAACATTTTTTCACCCAATCTTGATGATTCTTTCAGGTAATGATCAGTACACCATAACCACTTGGCACACCTAATTTCGTTCTTCTAGGTTAAACCGTTCGTTGGCAGTAACCGTTTTCATTTGTATGTTTCACTCTTTATTTTATCCTATAGGGATACATGTAGTTGGAACTCTAAATCAAACACAGTTTGTGCTAGCTCTTTGAAACTTGATACAATAAAGCAGTTTCAAGTTCTACCTCTATAGTTTGTTTGCTGTTCATGTAGCCCTAAGCCGAGAGTGGTGAAAATCACTTTTATGGAAAGGGGTTGCCAAGCTTCCAAAAAACTACGAGTTCCCTGAAATCTCAGCAAACATTTTTTGACCCAATCTTGATGATTCTTTCAGGTAATTATCAGTACAACAGAACCACTTTGCCCACCAAATTTCGTTCTTCTAGGTTAAACCGTTCGTTTGCTGTAACCGTTTTTATTTTTAGGTTTCACTCTGTCTGCTCCTATAGGGATACATGTATTTGAAACTCTAAATCAAACTCGGTTTGTGCTAGTTCTTTTCAACTTGACACAATAAAGCAGTTTCAAGTTCTATCTCTATGGTTTGTTTGCTGTTGATGTAGCCAAAAAGAGACTGGCGAAAATCACATTCATGGAAAGAGGTTGCCAAGCTTCCAAAAAACTACGAGTTGCCTGAAATCTCAGCCAACATTTTTTCACCCAATCCTGATGATTCTTTCAGGTAATGATCAGTACAGCAAAACCACTTGGCTCACCAAGTTTGGTTCTTTTAGGTTAAACCGTTCGTTTGCAGTAACCGTTTTCATTTTTAGGTTTCACTCTGTTTTCTCCTATAGGGATACATGTATTTGGAACTCTAAATCAAACACGGATTGTGCTATCTCCTTGAAACTTGACACAATAAAGCAGTTTCAAGTTCTCTCTCTATGGTTTGTTTGCTGTTGATGTAGTTGTAAGCAGAGACTGGCGAAAATCACTTTGATGGAAAGGGGCTGCCAAGCTTCCAAAAAACTACGAGTTGCCTGAAATCTCAGCCAACATTTTTTCACCCAATCTTGATGATTTTTTCAGGTTATTATCAGTACACCAAATCCACTTGGCTCACCAAATTTCGTTCTTCTAGGTTAAACCGTTCGTTTGCAGTAACCGCTTTCATTTTTAGGTTTCACTCTGTTTTCTACTATAGGGATACATGTATTTAGAGCTCTAAATCAAACCCGGTTTGTGCTAGCTCTTTGAAACTTGACACAATAAAGCAGTTTCATATTCTATCTCTATGGTTTGTTTGCTGTTGATGTAGCCCTAAGCAGAGACTGGCGAAAATCACTTTCATTGAAAGGGGTTGCCAAGCTTCCAAAAACTACGAGTTGCCTGAAATCTCAGCAAACATTTTTTCACCCAATCTTGATGATTCTTTCAGGTAATGATCAGTACACCAAAACCACTTGACTCACCAAATTTCGTTCTTCTAGGTTAAACCGTTCGTTTGCAGTAACCGTTTTCATTTTTAGGTTTCACTCTGTTTTCTCCTATAGGGATACATGTATTTGGAAATCTAAATCCAACACGGTTTGTGCTAGCTCTTTGAAACTTGACACAATAAAGCAGTTTCAAGTTCTATCTCTATGGGTTCTTTTCTCTTTATGTAGCCCTAAGCAGAGACTGGCGAAAATCACTTTCATGGAAAGGGGTTGCCAAGCTTCCAAAAAACTACGAGTTGCCTGAAATCTCAGCCAACATTTTTTCACCCAATTTGATGATTCTTTCAGGTAATGATCAGTACACCAAAACCACTTGGCTCACCAAATTTCGTTCTTCTAGGTTAAACCGTTCGTTTGCAGAAACCGTTTTCATTTTTAGTTTTCACTCTGTTTTCTCCTATAGAGATACATGTATTTGGAACTCTAAATCAAACACGGTTTTTGCTAGCTCTTTGAAACTTGACACAATAAAGCAGTTTCCAGGTCTATCTCTATGGTTTGTTTGCTGTTGATGTAGCCCTAAGCAGAGACTGGCGAAAATCACTTTCATGGAAAGGGGTTGCCAAGCTTCCAAAAAACTACGAGTTTCCTGAAATCTCAGCAAACATTTTTCCACCCAATCTTGATGATTCTTTCAGGTAAGGATCAGTACACCAAAACCACTAGGCTCACCAAGTTTCGTTCTTTTAGGTTAAACAGTTCGTTTGCAGTAACCATTTTCATTTTTAGGTTTCACTCTGTTTTCTCCTATAGGGATACATGTATTTGGAACTCTAAATCAAACAAGGTTTGTGCTAGCTCTTTGAACCTTGACACAATAAAGCAGTTTCAAGTTCTAACTCTATGGTTTGTTTGCTGTTGATGTAACCCTAAGCAGAGACTGGCGAAAATCACTTTCATGGAAAGGGGTTGCCAAGCTTCCAAAAAACTACGAGTTGCCTGAAATCTCAGCAAACATTTTTTCACCCAATCTTGATGATTCTTTCAGGTAATGATCAGTACACCAAAACCACTTGACTCACCAAATTTCGTTCTTCTAGGTTAAACCGTTCGTTTGCAGTAACCGTTTTCATTTTTAGGTTTCACTCTGTTTTCTCCTATAGGGATACATGTATTACATGTATTTGGAACTCTAAATCAAACACGGTTTGTGCTAGCTCTTTGAAACTTGACATATTAAAGCAGTTTCAAGTTCTACCTCTATGGGTTGTTTTCTCTTGATGTAGCCCTAAGCAGAGACTGGCGAAAATCACTTTCATGGAAAGGGGTTGCCAAGCTTCCAAAAACTACGAGTTGCCTGAAATCTCAGCCAACATTTTTCACCCAATCTTGATGATTCTTTCAGGTAATGATCAGTAAACCAAAACCACTTGGCTCACCAAATTTTGTTCTTCTAGGTTAAACCGTTCGTTTGCAGAAACCGTTTTCATTTTTAGGTTTCACTCTGTTTTCTCCTATAGAGATACATGTATTTGGAACACTAAATAAAACACGGTTTTTGCTAGCTCTTAAAACTCGACACAATAAAGCAGTTTCCAGGTCTATCTCTATGGTTTGTTTGCTGTTGATGTAGCCCTAAGCAGAGACTGGCGATAATCACTTTCATGGAAAGGGGTTGCCAAGCTTCCAAAAAACTACGAGTTGCCTGAAATCTCACCAAACATTTATTCACCCAATCTTGATAATTCTTTCAGGTAAGGATCATTATACCAAAACCACTAGGCTCACCAAGTTTCGTTCTTTTAGGTTAAACAGTTCGTTTGCAGTAACCGTTTTCATTTTTAGTTTTCACTCTGTTTTCTCCTATAGAGATACATGTATTTGGAACTCTAAATCAAACACGGTTTGTGCTAGCTCTTTGAAACTTGACACAATAAAGCAGGTTCAAGTTCTATCTCTATGGGTTGTTTGCTGTTTCTGTAGCCATAAGCAGAGACTGGCGAAAATCACTTTCATGGAAAGGGGTTGCCAAGCTTCCAAAGAACTACGAGTTGCCTGAAATCTCAGCCAACATTTTTTCACCCAATCTTGATGATTCTTTCAGGTAATATTCAGTACACTAAAACCACTTGGCTCACCAAATTTCGTTCTTCTAGGTTAAACCTTTCGTTTGCAGTAACCGTTTTCATTTTTAGGTTTCACTCTGTTTTCTCCTATAGGGATACATATATTTGGAACTCTAAATAAAACACCGTTTGTGCTAGCTCTTTGAAACTTGATACAATAAAGCAGTTTCAAGTTCTATCTCTATGGTTTGTTTGCTGTTGATGTAGCCCTAAGCAGAGACTGCCGAAAATCACTTTCATGGAAAGGGGTTGCCAAGCTTCCAAAAAACTACGAGTTGCCTGAAATCTCAGCCAACATTTTTTCACCCAATCTTGATGATTCTTTCAGGTAATGATCAGTACACCAAAACCACTTGGCTCACCAAATTTCGTTCTTCTAGGTTAAACCGTTCGTTTGCAGAAAACGTTTTCATTTTTAGGTTTCACTCTGTTTTCTCCTATAGAGATACATGTATTTGGAACTCTAAATCAAACACGGTTTGTGCTAGCTCTTTGAAACATGACACAATAAAGCAGTTTCAAGTTCTATCTCTATGGTTTGTTTGCTGTTTCTGTAGCCATAAGCAGAGACTAGAGAAAATCACTTTCATGGAAAGGGCTTGCCAAGCTTCCAAAAAACTACGAGTTGCCGGAAATCACAGCCAACATTCTTTCACCCAATCATGATGATTCTTTCAGATAATGATCAGTACACCAAAACCACTTAGCTCACAAAATTTCGTTTTCTAAGTTAAACCGTTCGTTGGCAGTAACCGTTTTCATTTTTAGGTTTCACTCTGTTTTCTCCTATAGAGATACATGTATTTGGAACTCTAAATCAAACACGGTTTGTGCTACCTCTTTGAAACTTGACACAGTAAAGCAGTTTCAAGTTCTAACTCTATGGTTTGTTTGCTCTTGATGTAGCACTAAGCAGAGACTGGAGAAAATCACTTTCATGGAAAGGGCTTGCCAAGCTTTTAAAAAACTACGAGTTGTCGGAAATCTCAGCCAACATTCTTTCACCCAATCTTGATGATTCTTTCAGGTAATGATCAGTACACCAAAACCACTTGGCTCACCAAATTTCGTACTTCTAGGTTAAACCGTTCGTTTGCAGTAACCGTTTTCATTTTTAGGTTTCACTCTGTTTTCTCCTATAGGGATACATGTATTTGGAACTCTAAATAAAACACGGTTTGTGCTGGCTCTTTGAAACTTGACACAATAATGCAGTTTCGTGTTGTATCTGTATGGTTTGTTTGGTGTTGATGTAGCCCTAAGGAGAGATGGCGAAAATCACTTTAATGGAAAGGGGTTGACAAGCTTCCAAAAAACTACGACGTGCCTGAAATCTCAGCCAACATTTTTTCACCCAATCTTGATGATTCTTTCAGGTAATGATCAGTACACCAAAACCACTAGGCTCACCAAGTTTCGTTCTTCTAGGTTAAACCGTTCGTTTGAAGTAACCGTTTTCATTTTTAGGTTTCACTCTGCTTTCTCCTATAGGGATACATGTATTTGGAACTTTAAATCAAACACGGTTTGTGCTAGCTCTTTGAAACATGACACAATAAAGCAGTTTCAAGTTCTATCTCTATGGTTTGTTTCCTGTTGATGTAGCCCTAAGCAGAGACTGGCGAAAATCACTTTCATTGAAAGGGGTTGCCAAGCTTCCAAAAAACTACGAGTTGCCTGAAATCTCAGCCAACATTTTTTCACCCAATCTTGATGATTCTTTCAGGTAATGATCAGTACACCAAAACCACTTGGATCAACAAATTTCGTTCTTCTAGGTTAAACCGTTCGTTTGAAGTAACCGTTTTCATTTTTAGGTTTCACTCTGCTTTCTCCTATAGGGATACATGTATTTGGAACTCTAAATCAAACACGGTTTGTGCTAGCTCTTTGAAACTTGACACAATAAAGCAGTTTCAAGTTCTATCTCTATGGTTTGTATGCTGTTGATGTAGCCCTAAGCACAGACTGGCGAAAATCACTTTCATGGAAAGGGGTTGCCAAGCTTCCAAAAAAACTACGAGTTGCCTGAAATCTCAGCACACATTTTTTCACTCAATATTGATGATTCTTTCAGGTAATGATGAGTACACCAAAACCACTTGGCTCACCCAATTTCATTCTTCTAGGTTAAACCGTTCGTTTGCAGTAACCATTTTCATTTTTAGGTTTCACTCTGTTTTCTCCTCTAGGGATACATGTATTTGGAACTCTAAATCAAACACGGTTTGTGCTAGCTCTTTGAAACTTGTCACAATAAAGCAGTTTCAAGTTCTATTTCTATTGTTTGTTTGCTGTTGATCTAGCCCTAAGCAGAGACTGGCGAAAATCACTTTCTTGGAAAGGGGTTGCCAAGCTTCCAAAAAACTACGAGTTGCCTGAAATCTCAGCAAACATTTTTTCACCCAATCTTGATGATTTTTTCAGGTAATGATCAGTACACAAAAAAAACTAGGCTCACAAGTTTCGTAATTCTAGGTTAAACCGTTCGTTTGCAGTAACCGTTTTCATTTTTAGGTTTCACTCTGTTTTCTCCTATAGGTATACATGTATTTGGAACTCTAAATTAAACACGGTTTGTGCTAGCTCTTTGAAACTTGACACAATAAAGCAGCTTCAAGTTTTATCTCTATGGTTTGTTTGCTGTTTATGTAGCCCTAAGAAGAGACTGGCGAAAATCACTTTCATGGAAAGGGATTGCCAAGCTTCCAAAAAACTACCAGTTGCCTGAAATCTCAGCCAACATTTTTTCACCTAATCTTGATGATTCTTTCAGGTAATGATGAGTACACAAAAACCACTTGGCTCACCAAATTTCGTTCTTCTAGGTTAAACCGTTCTTTTGCAGTAACCGTTTTCATTTTTAGGTTTCACTCTGCTTTCTCCTATAGGGATACATGTATTTGGAACTCTAAATCAAACACGGTTTGTGCTAGCTTTTTGAAACTTGACACAATAAAGCAGTTTCAAGTTCTATCTCTATGGTTTGTTTGCTGTTTATGTAGCCATAAGAAGAGACTGGCGAAAATCACTTTCATGGAAAGGGGTTGCCAAGCTTCCAAAAAACTAGGAGTTGCCTGAAATCTCAGCAAACATTTCTTCACCCAATCTTGATGATTCTTTCAGGTAATGATCAGTACACCAAAACCACTTGGCTCACCCAATTTCGTTTTTCTAGGATAAACCGTTCATTTGCAGTAACCGTTTTCATTTTTAGGTTTCACTCTGTTTTTTCCTATAGAAAAAAATGTATTTGGAACTATAAATCAAACACGGTTTGTGCTAGCTCTTTGCACCTTGACACAATAAAGCAGATTCAAGTTCTATCTCTATGGCTTGTTTGCTGTTGATGTAGCCCTAAGCAGAGACTGGCGAAAATCATTTTGATGGAAAGGGGTTGCCAATCTTCCAGAAAACTACGAGTTGCCTGAAATCTCAGCAAACATTTTTCACCCAATCTTGATGATTACTTAAGGTAATGATCAGTACACCAAAACCACTTGGCTCACCAAATTTCGTTCTTCTAGGTTAAATCGTTCGTTGGCAGTAACCGTTTTCATTTTTAGGTTTCACTCTGTTTTCTCCTATAGGGATAGGTGTATTTGGAACTCTAAATCAAACACGGTTTGTGCTAGCTCTTTGAAACTTGACACAATAAAGCAGTTTCAAGTTCTATCTCTATGGTTTGTTTGCTGTTGATGTAGCCCTAAGCAGAGACTGGCGAAAATCACTTTCATGGAAAGGGGTTGCCAAGCTTCCAAAAAACTACGAGTTGCCTGAAATCTCAGCACACATTTTTTCACTCAATCTTGATGATTCTTTCAGGTAATTATGAGTACACCAAAACCACTTGGCTCACCCAATTTCGTTCTTCTAGGTTAAACCGTTGGTTTGCAGTAACCGTTTTCATTTTTAGGTTTCACTCTGATTTCTCCTCTAGGGATACATGTATTTGGAACTCTAAATCAAACACGGTTTGTGCCAGCTCTTTGAAACTTGACATAATAAAGCAGTTTCAAGTTCTATCTCTATGGTTTGTTTGCTGTTGATGTAGCCCTAAGCAGAGACTGGCGAAAATCACTTTCTTGGAAAGGGGTTGCCAAGCTTCCAAAAAACTACGAGTTTCCTGAAATCTCAGCAAACATTTTTTCACCCAATCTTGATGATTTTTTCAGGAAATGATCAGTACACAAAAACCACTAGGCTCACCAAGTTTCGTAATTCTAGGTTAAACCGTTCGTTTGCAGTAACCGTTTTCATTTTTAGGTTTCACTCTGTTTTCTCCTATAGGGATACATGTATTTGGAACTCTAAATCAAACACAGTTTGTGCTAGCTCTTTGAAACTGGACACAATAAAGCAGTTTCAAGTTCTATCTCTAATGTTTGTTCGTTGTTGATGTAGCCCTAAGAAGAGACTGGCGAAAATCACTTTCATGGAAAGGGGTTGCCAAGCTTCCAAAAAACTACCAGTTGCCTGAAATCTCAGCCAACATTTTTTCACCTAATCTTGATGATTCTTTCAGTTAATGATGAGTACACCAAAACCACTTGGCTCACCAAATTTCGTTCTTCTAGGTTAAACCGTTCGATTGCAGTAACCGTTTTCATTTTTAGGTTTCACTCTGCTTTCTCCTATAGGGATACATGTATTTGGAACTCTAAATCAAACACGGTTTGTGCTAGCTCTTTGAAACTTGACACAATAAAGCAGTTTCAAGTTCTATCTCTATAGTTTGTTTGCTGTTTATGTAGCCATAAGAAGAGACTGGCGAAAATCACTTTCATGGAAAGGGGTTGCCAAGCTTCTAAAAAAGTTCGAGTTGCCTGAAATCTCAGCAAACATTTTTTCACCCAATTTTGATGATTCTTTCAGGTAATGATCAGAACACCAAAACCACTTGGCTCACCAAATTTCGTTCTTCTAGGTTAAACCGTTCGTTTGCAGTAACCGTTTTCATTTTTAGGTTGCACTCTGTTTTCTCTTATACGGATACATGTATTTGGAACCCTAAATGAAACACGGTTTGTGCTAGCTCTTTGAAACGTGACACAATAAAGAAGTTTCAAGTTCTTTCACTATGGTTCGTTTGCTGTTGATGTAGCCCTAAGCAGATACTGGCGAAAATCACTTTCATGGAAAGGGGTTGCCAAGCTTCCAAAAAATTATGAGTTGCCTGAAATCTCAGCAAACATTTTTTCAACCAATCTTGATGATTCTTTCAGGTAATTATCAGTACACCAAAACCACTTGTCTCACCAAATTTCGTTCTTCTAGGTTAAACCGTTCGTTTGCAGTAACCGTTTTCATTTTTAGGTTTCACTCTGTTTTCTCCTATAGGGATACATGTATTTGGAACTCTAAATGAAACACGGTTTTGTGCTAGCTCTTTGAAACTTGACACAATAAAGCAGCTTCAAGTTCTATCTCTATGGTTTGTTTGCTGTTTATGTAGCCATAAGAAGAGACTGGCGAAAATCACTTTCATGGAAAGGGGTTGCCAAGCTTCCAAAAAACTAGGAGTTGCCTGAAATCTCAGCAAACATTTTTTCACCCAATTTGATGATTCTTTCAGGTAATGATCAGAACACCAAAACCACTTGGCTCACCCAATTTCGTTATTCTAGGTTAAACCGTTCGTTTGCAGTAACAGTTTTCATTTTAGGTTTCACTCTGTTTTCTCCTATAGGGATACATGTATTTGGAACTGTAAATCAAACACGGTTTGTGCTAGCTCTTTGAAAACTTGACACAATAAAGCAGTTTCAAGTTCTATCTCTATGGTTTGTTTGCTGTTGATGTAGCCCTAAGCAGCGACTGGCGAAAATCACTTTCATTGAAAGGGGTTTCCAATCTTCCAAAAAATTACGAGTTGCCTGAAATCTCAGCAAACATTTTCTCACCCAATCTTGGTGATTCTTTCAGGTAATGATCAGTACACCAAAACCACTAGTCTCACCATGTTTTGTTCTTCTAGGTTAAACCGTTCTTTTGCAGTAACCGTTTTCATTTTTAGGTTTCACTCTGTTTTCTTCTATAGGTATACATGTATTTGGAACTCTAAATCAAACAGGGTTTGTGCTAGTTCTTTGAAACTTGACACAATAAAGCAGTTTCAAGTTCTATCTCTATGGTTTTTTTTCTCTTGATGTAGCCCTAAGCAGAGACTGGCGAAAATCACTTTCATGGAAAGGGGTTTTCCAAGCTTCCAAAAAACTACGTGTTGCCTGAAATCTCAGCAAACATTTTTTCACCCAATCTTGATGATTCTTTCAGGTAATGATCAGTATACCAAAACCACTTGGCTCATTAAATTTCGTTCTTCTAGGTTAAACCGTTCGTTTGCAGTAACCGTTTTCATTTTTAGGTTTCACTCTGTTTTCTTCTATAGGGATACATGTATTTTGAACTTTAAATAAAACACGGTTTGTGCTAGCTCTTTGAGACTTGACACAATAAAGCAGTTTCAAGTTCTATCTCTATGGTTGTTTGCTGTTGATGTAGCCCTAAGCATAGACTGGCGAAAATCACTTTTATTTAAAGGTGTTGCAAGCTTCCAAATAACTACGTGTTGCCTGAAATCTCAGCAAAAATATTTTCAACCAATCTTGAAGATTCTTTCAGGTAATGATCAGTATACCAAAACCACTTGGCTCATTAAATTTCGTTCTTCTAGGTAAACCGTTCGTTTGCAGTAACCGTTTTCATTTTTAGGTTTCACTCTGTTTTCTCCTATAGGGATACATGTATTTGGAACTCTAAATCAAACACTGTTTGTGCTAGCTCTTTGAAACTTGACACAATAAAGCAGTTTCAAGTTCTATCTCTATGGTTTGTTTGCTGTTGATGTATCCCTAAGCAGAGACTGGCAAAAATCACATTCATGGAAAGGTGTTGCCAAGCTTCCAAAAAAACTACGAGTTGCCTGTAATCTCAGCAAACATTTTTTCACCCAATCTTGATGATTCTTTCAGGTAAGGATCAGTACACCAAAACCACTTGGCTCACCATGTTTTGTTCTTCTAGGTTAAACTGTTCGTTTGCAGTAACCGTTTTCATTTTTAGGTTTCACTCTGTTTTCTCCTATAGGGATACATGTATTTGGAACTCTAAATCAAACACGGTTTGTGCTAGCTCTTTGAAACTTGACACAATAAAGCAGTTTCAAGTTCTATCTCTATGGATTGTTTGCTGTTGATGTAGCCCTAAGCAGAGACTGGCGAAAATTACTTTTATGGATTGGGGTTGCCAAGCTTCCAAAAACTACGAGTTGCCTGAAATCTCAGCCAACATTTTTTCACCCAATCTTGATGATTCTTTCAGGTAATGATCAGTACACCACAACCACTTGGCTCACCAAATTTCGTTCTTCTAGGTTAAACTGTTCGTTTGCAGTAACCGTTTTCATTTTTAGGTTTCACTCTGTTTTCTCCTATAGGGATACATGCATTTGGAACTCTAAATCAAACACGGTTTGTGCTAGCTCTTCGAAACTTGACACAATAAAGCAGTTTCAAGTTCTATCTCTATGGTTTGTTTGCTGTTGATGTAGCCCTAAGCAGAGACTGGCGAAAATCACTTTCATGGAAAGGGTGTGCCAAGCTTCCAAAAAACTACGAGTTGCCTGAAATCTCAGCCAAAATTTTTTCACCCAATCTTGATGATTCTTTTCGGTAATGATCAGTACACCAAAACCACAAGGCTCACCAAATTTCGTTCTTCTAGGTTAAACCGTTCGTTTGCAGTAACCGTTTTCATTTTTAGGTTTCACTCTGTTTTCTCCTATAGGATACATATATTTGGAACTCTAAATGAAACACGGTTTGTGCTAGCTCTTTGACACTTGACACAATAAAGCAGTTTCAAGTTCTATCTCTATGGTTTGTTTGCTGTTGATGTAGCCCTAAGCAGAGACTGGCGAAATTCACTCTCATGGAAAGGGGTTGCCAAGCATCCAAATAACTACGAGTTGCCTGAAATCTCAGCCAACATTTTTTCACCCAATCTTGATGATTCTTTCAGGTAATGATCAGTACACCAAAACCACTTGCTCACCAAATTTCGTTCTTCTAGGTTAAACCGTTCATTTGAAGTAACCGTTTTCATTTTTAGGTTTCACTGTGTTTTCTCCTATAGGGATACATGTATTTGAAACTCTAAATCAAACAGGGTTTGTGCTAGCTCTTTGAAACTTTACACAATAAAACAGTTTCAAGTTCTACCTCTATGGTTTGTTTGCTGTTGATGTAGCCCTAAGCAGAGACTGGCGAAAATCACTTTAATGGAAAGGGGTTGCCAAGCTTCCAAAAAACTACGAGTTGCCTGAAATCTCAGCAAACATTTTTTCACCCAATATTGATGATTCTTTCAGGTAATGATCAGTACACCAAAACCACTAGGCTCACCAAGTTTCGTTCTTCTAGGTTAAACCGTTCGATTGCAGTAACCGTTTTCATTTTTAGGTTTCACTCTGTTTTCTCCTATAGGGATACATGTATTTGGAACTCTAAATCAAACACGGATTGTGCTACATCTTTGAAACTGGACACAATAAAGCAGTTTCAAGTTCTCTCTTTATGGTTTGTTTGCTGTTGATGTAGCCCTAAGCAGAGACTGACGAAAATCACTTTGATTTAAAGGGGTTGCCAAGCTTCCAAAAAACTAAGAGTTGCCTGAAATTTCAGCACACATTTTTTCACCCAATCTTGATGATTCTTTCAGATAATGATCAGTACACCAAAACCACTGGGCTCACCAAATTTCGTTCTTCTAGTTTAAACCGTTCGTTTGCAGTAACCGTTTTCATTTTTAGGTTTCACTCTGTTTTCTCATTCAGGGATACATGTATTTGGAACTCTAAATCAAACAGGGATTGTGCTAGCTCTTTGAAACTTGACACAATAAAGCAGTTTCAAGTTCTATCTCTATGGTTTGTTTGCTGTTGATGTAGCCCTAAGCAGAGACTGGCGAAAATCACTTTCAGGGAAAGGGGTTGCCAAGCTTCCAAAAAACTACGAGTTGCCTGAAATCTCAGCAAACATTTTTTCACCCAATCTTGGTGATTCTTTCAGGTAATGATCAGTACACCAAAACCACTTGGCTCACCAAATTTCGTTCTTCTAGGTTAAACAGTTCGTTTGCAGTAACCGATTACATTCGTAGGTTTCACTGTTTTCTCCTATAGGGATACATGTATTTGGAACCCTAAATCAAACACGGTTTGTGCTAGCTCTTTGAAACTTGACACAATAAAGCAGTTTTAAGTTCTATCTCTATGGTTTCTTTGCTGTTGATGTAGCCCTAAGCAGAGACTGGCGAAAATCACTTTCATGGAAAGGGGTTGCCAAGCTTCAAAAAAACTACGAGTTGCCTGAAATCTCAGCAAACATTTTTTCACCCAATCTTGATGATTCTTTCAGGTAATGATCAGTACACCAAAACCACAAGGCTCACCAAGTTTCGTTCTTCTAGGTTAAACCGTTCGATTGCAGTAACCGTTTTCATTTTTAGGTTTCACTCTGTTTTCTCCTATAGGGATACATGTATTTGGAACTCTAAATCAAACACTGATTGTGCTACCTCTTTGAAACTGGACACAATAAAGCAGTTTCAAGTTCTCTCTCTATGGTTTGTTTGCTGTTGATGTAGCCCTAAGCAGAGACTGAAGAAAATCACTTTGATTTAAATGGGTTGCCAAGCTTCCAAAAAACTAAGAGTTGCCTGAAATCTCAGCAAACATTTTTTGACCCAAACTTGATGATTCTTTCAGGTAATGATCAGTACACCAAAACCACTAGGCTCACCAAGTTTCGTTCTTATAGTTTAAACCGTTCGTTTGCAGTAACCGTTTTCATTTTTAGGTTTCACTCTGTTTTCTACTATAGGGATAAATGTATTTGGAACTCTAAATCCAACACGGTTTGTGCTAGCTCTTTGAAACTTCACACAATAAAGCAGTTTCAACTTCTATCTCTATGGTTTGTTTGCTGTTGATGTAGCCCTAAGCAGAGACTGGCGAAAATCACATTCATGGAAAGGGGTTGCCAAGCTTCCAAAAAACTACGAGGTGCCTGTAATCTCAGCAAACATTTTTTCACCCAATCTTGATGTTTCTTTCAGGTAATGATCAGTACACCAAAACCACTAGGCACACCAAATTTCGTTCTTCTAGGTTAAACCTTTCGTTGGCAGTAACCGTTTTCATTTTTAGGTTTCACTCTGTTTTCTCCTATAGGGATACATGTATTTGAAACTCTAAATCAAACAGGGTTTGTGCTAGCTCGTTGAAACTTTACACAATAAACAGTTTCAAGTTCTATCTCTATGGTTTGTTTGCTGTTGATGTAGCCCTAAGCAGAGACTGGCGTAAATCACTTTCATGGAAAGGGGTTGCCAAGCTCCAAAAAACTACGAGTTGCCTGAAATCCCAGCCAACATTTTTTCACCCAATCTTGATGATTCTTTTCGGTAATGATCAGTACACCAAAACCACTTGGCTCACCAAATTTCGTTCTTCTAGGTTTAACCTTTCATTTGCAGTAACCGTTTTCATTTTTAGGTTTCACTCTGTTTTCTCCTATAGGGATACATGTATTTGGAACTCTAAATCAAACACGGTTTGTGCTAGCTCTTTGAAACTTGACACAATAAAGCAGTTTCAAGTTCTATCTCTATGGTTTGTTTGCTGTTGATGTAGCCCTAAGCAGACTGGCGAGAATCACTTTGATGGAAAGGGGTTGCCAAGCTTCCAAAAAACTAGGAGTTGCCTGAAATCTCAGCCAACGTTTTTTCACCCAATCTTGATAATTCTTTCAGGAAATGATCAGTACACCAAAACCACTTGGCTCACCAAATTTCGTTCTTCTAGGTTAAACAGTTCGTTTGCAGTAACCCTTTTCATTTTAGGTTTCACTCTGTTTCTCCTATAGGGATACACGTATTTGGAACTCTAAATCAAACATGGTTTGTGCTAGCTCTTTGAAACTTGACACAATAAAGCAGTTTCAAGTTCTCTCTGTATGGTTTGTTTGCTATTGATGTAGCCCTAAGCAGAGACTGGCGAAAATCACTTTCATGGAAAGCGGTTGCCAAGCTTCCAAAAAACTACGAGTTGCCTGAAATCTCAGCCAACATTTTTTTGACCCAATCTTGATGATTCTTTCAGGTAATGATCAGTACACCAAAACCACTTGGCTCACCATATTTCGTTCTTCTAGGTTAAACTGTTCGTTTGCAGTAACCGTTTTCATTTTTAGATTTCACTCTGTTTTCTCCTATAGGGATACATGTATTTGGAACACTAAATCAAACAGGGTTTGTGCTAGCTCTTTGAAACTTGACACAATAAAGCAGTTTCAAGTTCTATCTCTATGGTTTGCTTGCTGTTGATGTAGCCCTAAGCAGAGACTGGCGAAAATCACTTTCATGGAAAGGGGTTGCCAAGCTTCCAAAAAACTACGAGTTGCCTGAAATCTCAGCCAACATTTTTTCACCCAATCTTGATGATTCTTTCAGGTAATGATCAGTACACCAAAACGACTTGGCTCACCAAATTTTGTTCTTCTAGGTTAAACCGTTCGTTGGCAGTAATCGTTTTCATTTTTAGGTTTCACTGTGTTTTCTCCTATAGGGATACATGTATTTGGAACTCTAAATCAAACACGGTTTGTGGTAGCTCTTTGAAACTTGACACAATAAAGCAGTTTCAAGTTCTATTTCTATGGTTTGTTTGCTGTTGATGTAGCCCTAAGCAGAGACTGGCGAAAATCACTTTCATGGAAAGGGGTTGCCAAGCTTCCAAAAAACTATGAGTTGCCTGAAATCTCAGCCAACATTTTTTCACCCAATCTTGATGATTCTTTTCGGTAATTATCAGTACACCAAAACCACTTGGCTCACCAAATTTCGTTCTTCTAGGTTAAACCGTTCCTTTGCAGTAACCGTTTTCATTTTTAGGTTTCACTCTGTTTTCAATATAGGGATACATGTATTTGGAACTCTAAATCAAACACGGTTTGTGCTAGCTCTTTGAAACTTGACACAATAAAGCAGTTTCAAGTTCTATCTCTATGGTTTGTAAGCTGTTTATGTAGCCTTAAGCAGAGACTGGCGAAAATCACTTTCATGGAAAGGGGTTGCCAAGCTTCCAAAAAACTACGAGTTGCCTGAAATCTCAGCCAACATTTTTTCACCCAATCTTGATGATTCTTTCAGGTAATGATCAGTACACCAAAACCACTTGGCTCAAAAAATTTAGTTCTTCTAGTTTAAACCGTTCGTTTGCAGTAACCGTTTTCATTTTTAGGTTTCACTCTGTTTTCTCATATAGGGATACATGTATTTGAAACTCTAAATCAAACAGGGTTTGTGCTAGCTCTTTGAAACTTGACACAATAAAAGAGTTTCAAGTTCTATCTCTATGGTTTGTTTGCTGTTGATGTAGCCCTAAGCAGAGACTGGCGAAAATCACTTTCATGGAAAGGGGTTGCCAAGCTTCCAAAATACTACGAGTTGCCTGAAATCTCAGCAAACATTTTTTCACCCAATCTTGATGAATCTTTCAGGTAATGATCAGTACACCAAAACCACTTGGCTCACCATATTTCGTTCTTCTAGTTTAAACTGTTCGTTTGCAGTAACCTTTTTCATTTTTAGGTTTCACTCTGTTTTCTCCTATAGGGATACATGTATTTGGAACTCTAAATCAAACACGGTTTGTGCTAGCTCTTTGAAACTTGACACAATAAAGCAGTTTCAAGTTCTCTCTCTATGGTTTGTTTGCTGTTGATTTAGCCCTAAGCAGAGACTGGCGAAAATCACTTTAATAGAAAGGGGTTGCCAAGCCTCCAAAAAACTACGAGTTGCCTGAAATCTCAGCCAACATTTTTTCACCCAATCTTGATGATTCTTTCAGGTAATGATCAGTACACCAAAACCACTTGGCTCACCAAATTTCGTTCTTCTAGTTTAAACCGTTCGTTTGCAGTAACCGATTTCATTTTTAGGTTTCACTGTTTTCTCCTATAGGGATACATGTATTTGGAACCCTAAATAAAACACGGTTTGTGCTAGCTCTTTGAAACTTGACACAATAAAGCAGTTTCAAGTTCAATCTCTATGGTTTGTTTGCTGTTGATGTAGCCCTAAGCAGAGACTGGCGAGAATTACTTTGATGGAAAGGGGTTGCCAAGCTTCCAAAAAACTACGAGTTGCCTGAAATCTCAGCAAACATTTTTTCACCCAACCTTGATAATTCTTTCAGGAAATGATCAGTACACCAAAACCACTTGGCTCACCAAATTTCGTTCTTCTAGGTTAAACCGTTCGTTTGCAGTAACCCTTTTCATTTTTAGGTTTCACTCTGTTTTCTCCTATAGGGATACATGTATTTGGAACTCTAAATCAAACATGGTTTGTGCTAGCTCTTTGAAACTTGACACAATAAAGCAGTTTCAAGTTCTCTCTGTATGGTTTGTTTGCTATTGATGTAGCCCTAAGCAGAGACTGGCGAAAATCACTTTCATGGAAAGCGGTTGCCAAGCTTCCAAAAAACTACTAGTTGCCTGAAATCTCAGCCAACATTTTTTGACCCAATCTTGATGATTCTTTCAGGTAATGATCAGTACACCAAAACCACTTGGCTAAAAAAATTTAGTTCTTCTAGGTTAAACCGTTCATTTGCAGTAACCGTTTTCATTTTTAGGTTTCACTCTGTTTTCTCATATAGGGATACATGTATTTGAAACTCTAAATCAAACAGGGTTTTTACTAGCTCTTTGAAACTTGACACAATAAAACAGTGTCAAGTTCTATCTCTATGGTTTTGTTTGCTGTTGATGTAGCCCTAAGCAGAGACTGGCGAAAATCACTTTCATGGAAAGGGGTTGCCAAGCTTCCAAAATACAACGAGTTGCCTGAAATTTCAGCAAACATTTTTTCACCCAATCTTGATGATTCTTTCAGGTAATGATCAGTACACCAAAACCACTTGGCTCACCATATTTCGTTCTTCTAGTTTAAACTGTTCGTTTGCAGTAACCGTTTTCATTTTTAGGTTTCACTCTGTTTTCTCCTATAGGGATACATGTATTTGGAACTCTAAATCAAACACGGTTTGTGTTAGCTCTTTGAAACATGACACAATAAAGCAGTTTCAAGTTCTCTCTCTATGTTTTGTTTGCTGTTGATGTAGCCCTAAGCAGAGACTGGCGAAAATCACTTTAATAGAAAGGGGTTGCCAAGCTTCCAAAAAACTACGAGTTTCCTGAAATCTCAGCCAACATTTTTTCACCCAATCTTGATGATTCTTTCAGGTAATGATCAGTACACCAAAACCACTTGGCTCAAAAAATTTCGTTCTTCTAGGTTAACCGTTCGTTTGCAGTAACCGTTTTCATTTTTAGGTTTCACTCTGTTTTCTCCTATAGGGATACATGTATTTGGAACTCTAAATCACACACGGTTTGTGCTAGCTCTTTGAAACTTGACACAATAAAGCAGTTTCAAGTTCTCTCTCTATGGTTTGTTTCTTGTTGATTTAGCCCTAAGCAGAGACTGGCGAAAATCACTTTAATAGAAAGGGGTTGCCAAGCCTCCAAAAAACTACGAGTTGCCTGAAATCTCAGCCAACATTTTTTCACCCAATCTTGATGATTCTTTCAGGTAATGATCAGTACACCAAAACCACTTGGCTCACCAAATTTCGTTCTTCTAGGTTAAACCGTTCGTTTGCAGTAACCGATTTCATTTTTAGGTTTCACTGTTTTCTCCAATAGGGATACATGTATTTGGAACCCTAAATAAAACACGGTTTGTGCTAGCTCTTTGAAACTTGACACAATAAAGCAGTTTCAAGTTCTATCTCTATGGTTTGTTGGCTGTTGATGTAGCCTTAAGGAGAGACTGGCGAAAATCACTTTCATGGAAAGGGGTAGCCAAGCTTCCAAAAAACTACGAGTTGCCTGAAAGCTCAGCCAAAATTTATTCACCCAATCTTGATGATTCTTTTCGGTAATGATCAGTACACCAAAACCACTTGGCTCAAAAAATTTCGTTCTTCTAGGTTAACCGTTCGTTTGCAGTAACCGTTTTCATTTTTAGGTTTCACTCTGTTTTCTCCTATAGGGATACATGTATTTGGAACTCTAAATCAAACACGGTTTGTGCTAGCTCTTTGAAACTTGAAACAATAAAGCAGTTTCAAGTTCTATCTCTATGGTTTGTTTGCTGTTGATGTAGCCCTAAGCAGAGAGTGGCGAAAATCACTTTCATGGAAAGGGGTTGCCAAGCTTCCAAAAAACTACGAGTTGCCTGAAATCTCAGCAAACATTTTTTCACCCAATCTTGATGATTCTTTCCGGTAATGATAGGTACACCAAAACCACTTGGCTCACCAAATTTCGTTCTTCTAGGTTAAACCGTTCGTTTGCAGTAACCGTTTACATTTTTAGGTTTCACTCTGTTTTCTCCTATAGGGATACATGTATTTGGAACTCTAAATCAAACACGGTTTGTGCTAGCTCTTTGAAACTTGACACAATAAAGCAGTTTCAAGTTCTATCTCTATGGTTTGTTTGCTGTTGATGTAGCCCTAAGCAGAGAGTGGCGAAAATCACTTTCATGGAAAGGGGTTGCCAAGCTTCCAAAAAACTACGAGTTGCCTGAAATCTCAGCCAACATTTTTTCACCCAATCTTGATGATTCTTTCAGGTAATGATCAGTACACCAAAACCACTTGGATCACCAAATTTCGTTCTTCTAGGTTAAACCGTTCGTTTGCAGTAACCGTTTTCATTTTTAGGTTTCACTCTGTTTTCTCCTATAGGGATACATGTATTTGGAATTCTAAATCAAACACGGTTTGTGCTAGCTCTTTGAAACTTGACACAATAAAGAAGTTTCAAGTTCTAACTCTATGGTTTGTTTGTTGTTGATGTAGCCCTAAGCAGAGACTGGCGAAAATCACTTTGATGGAAAGGGGTTGCCAAGCTTCCAAAAAACTACGAGTTGCCTGAAATGTCAGCCAACATTTTTTCACCCAATCTTGATGATTCTTTCAGGTAATGATCAGTATACCAAAACCACTTGGATCACCAAATTTCGTTCTTCTAGGTTAAACCGTTCGTTTGCAGTAACCGTTTTCATTTTTAGGTTTCACTCTGTTTTCTCCTATAGGGATACATGTATTTGGAACACTAAATGAAAAACGGTTTGTGCTAGCTCTTTGAAACTTGACACAATAAAGCAGTTTCAAGTTCTATCTCTATGGTTTGTTTGCTGTTGATGTAGCCCTAAGCAGAGAGTGGCGAAAATAACTTTCATGGAAAGGGGTTGCCAAGCTTCCAATAAACGACGAGTTGACTGAAATCTCAGCAAACATTTTTCACCCAATCTTGATGATTCTTTCAGGTAATGAACTGTACACCAAAACCACTAAGCTCACCAAGTTTCGTTCTTCTGGGTTAAACCGTTCGTTTGCAGTAACCGTTTTCATTTTCAAGTTTCACTCTGTTTTCTCATATAGGTATACATGTATTTGAAACTCTAAATCAAACAAGGTTTGTGCTAGCTCTTTGAAACTTGACACAATAAAGCAGATTCAAGTTTTATCTCTATGGTTATTTTGCTGTTGATGTAGCCCTAAGCAGAGACTGGCGAATATCACTTTCATGGAAAGAGGTTGCCAATCTTCCAAAAAACTGCGAGTTGCCTGAAATCTCAGCCATCATTTTTTCACCTAATCTTGATGATTCCTTCAAGTAATGATCAGGACACCAAAACCACTTGGCTCACCAAATTGCGTTCTTCTAGGTTAAACCGTTCGTTGGCAGTAACCGTTTTCATTTTTAGGTTTCACTCTGTTTTCTCCTATAGGGATACATGTATTTGGAACTCTAAATCAAACACGTTTTGTGCTAGCTCTTTGAAACTTGACACAATAAAGCAGTTTCACGTTCTACCTCTATGCTTTGTTTGCTGTTGATGTAGCCCTAAGCAGAGACTGGCGAAAATCACTTTCATGGAAAGGGGTTGCCAAGCTTTTAAAACCTACGAGTTGCCTGAAATCCCAGCCAACATTTTTTCACCCAATCTTGATGATTCTTTCAGGTAATGATCAGTACACTAAAACCACTTGGCTCACCACATTTCGTTCTTCTTGTTTAAACCGTTCGTTTACAGTAACCGTTTTCATTTTTAGGATTTACTCTCTTTTCTCTTATAGGGATACATGTATTTGGAACTCTAAATCAAACACGGTTTGTGCTAGCTCTTTGAAACTTGACACAATAAAGCAGTATCAAGTTCTATCTCTATGGTTTGTTAGCTGTTGATGTAGCCCTAAACAGAGAGTGGCGAAAATCACTTTCATGGAAAGGGGTTGCCAATCTTCCAAAAAACTACGAGTTGCCTGAAATATCAGCAAACATTTTTTCACCCAATCTTGATGATTCTTTCAGGTAATGATCAGTACACCAAAACCACTTGGCTCACCAAATTTCGTTCTTCTAGGTTAAACTGTTCGTTTGCAGTAACCGTTTTCATTTTTAGGTTTCACTCTGTTTTCTCCTATAGGGATACATGTATTTGGAACTCTAAATCGAAAACGGTTTCTGCTAGCTCTTTGAAACTTGACACAATAAAGCAGTTTCACGTTCTATCTCTATCCTTTGTTTCTTGTTGATGTAGCCCTAAGTAGAAAGTGGCGAAAATCACTTTCATGGAAAGGGGTTGCCAAGCTTTTAAAACCTACGAGTTGCCTGAAATCTCAGCAAACATTTTTTCACCCAATCTTGATGATTCTTTCAGGTAATGATCAGTACACCAAAACCACTTGGCTCACCACATTTCGTTCATCTAGTTTAAACCGTTCATTTGCAGTAACCGTTTTCATTTTTAGGATTTTCTCTGTTTTCTCCTATAGGGATACATGTATTTGGAACTCTAAATCAAACACGGTTTGTGCTAGCTCTTTGAAACTTGACACAATAAAACAGTATCAAGTTCTATCTCTATTGTTTGTTTGCTGTTGATGTAGCCCTAAACAGAGAGTGGCGAAAATCACTTTCATGGAAAGGGGTTGCCAAGCTTCCAAAAAACTACGAGTTGCCTGAAATCTCAGCAAACATTTTTTCACCCAATCTTGATGATTCTTTCAGGTAATGATCAGTACACCAAAACCACTTGGCTCACCAAATTTCGTTCTTCTAAGTTAAACCGTTCGTTGGCAGTAACCGTTTTGACTTTTAGGTTTCACTGTGTTTTCTCCTATAGGGATGCATGTATTTGGAATTCTAAATCAAACACGTTTTGTGCTAGCTCTTTGAAACTTGACACAATAAAGCAGTTTCACGTTCTATCTCTATGCTTTGTTTGCTGTTGATGTAGCCCTAAGCAGAGACTGGCGAAAATCACTTTCATGGAAAGGGGTTGCCAAGCTTTTAAAACCTACGAGTTGCCTGAAATCTCAGCCAACGTTTTTTCACCCAATCTTGATGATTCTTTCAGGTAATGATCAGTACACCAAAACCACTTGGCTCACCACATTTCGTTCTTCTTGTTTAAACCGTTCGTTTACAGTAACCGTTTTCATTTTTAGGATTTACTCTGTTTTCTCTTATAGGGATACATGTATTTGGAACTATAAATCAAACACGGTTTGTGCTAGCTCTTTGAAACTTGACACAATAAAGCAGTTTCAAGTTCTATCTCTATGCTTTGTTTGCTGTTGATGTAGCCCTAAGCAGAGAGTGGCGAAAATCACTTTCATGGAAAGGGGTTGCCAAGCTTCGAAAAAACTACGAGTTGGCTGAAATCTCAGCTAACATATTTTCACCCAATCTTGATGATTTTTTCAGGTAATGATCAGTACACCAAAACCACTTGGCTCACCAAATTTCGTTCTTCTAGGTTAAACCGCTCGTTTGCAGTAACCGTTTTCATTTTTAGGTTTCACTCTGTTTTCTCCTATAGGGATACATGTATTTGGAACTCTAAATCAAACACGGTTTGTGCTAGCTCTTTGAAACTTGACACAATAAAGCAGTTTCAAGTTCTATCTCTATGGTTTGTTAGCTGTTGATGTAGCCCTAAACAGAGAGTGGCGAAAATCACTTTCATGGAAAGGGGTTGCCAATCTTCCAAAAAACTACGAGTTGCCTGAAATCTCAGCAAACATTTTTTCACCCAATCTTTATGATTCTTTCAGGTAATGATCAGTACACCAAAACCACTTGGCTCACCAAATTTCGTTCTTCTAGGTTAAACCGTTCGTTTGCAGTAACCGTTTTCATTTTTAGGTTTCACTCTGTTTTCTCCTATAGGGATACATGTATTTGGAACTCTAAATCAAACACGGTTTGTGCTAGCTCTTTGAAACTTGACACAATAAAGCAGTTTCACGTTCTGTCTCTATGCTTTCTTTGCTGTTGATGTAGCCCTAAGCAGAGAGTGGCGAAAATCTCTTTCATGGAAAGGGGTTGCCAAGTTTTTAAAACCTACGAGTTGCCTGAAATCTCAGCAAACATTTTTTCACCCAATCTTGATGATTCTTTCAGGTAATGATCAGTACACCAAAACCACTTGGCTCACCAAATTTCATTGTTCTAGGTTAACCCATTCGTTTGCAGTAACCGTTTTTATTTTTAGGTTTCACTCTGTTTTCTCCTAATGGGATACATGTATTTGGAACTCTAAATCAAACACGGTCTGTGCTAGCTCTTTGAAACTTGACACAATAAAGCAGTATCAAGTTCTATCTCTATGGTTTGTTTGCTGTTGATGTAGCCCTAAACAGAGAGTGGCGAAAATCACTTTCATGGAAAGGGGTTGCCAAGCTTCCAAAAAACTACGAGTTGCCTGAAATCTCAGCAAACATTTTTTCACCCAATCTTGATGATTCTTTCAGGTAATGATCAGTACACCAAAACCACTTGGCTCACCAAATTTCGTTCTTCTAAGTTAAACCGTTCGTTGGCAGTAACGGTTTTGATTTTTAGGTTTCACTGTGTTTTCTCCTATAGGGATACATGTATTTGGAACTCTAAATCAAACAAGGTTTGTGCTAGCTCTTTGAAACTTAACACAATAAAGCAGTATCAAGTTCTATCTCTATGCTTTGTTTGCTGTTGATGTAGCCCTAAGGAGAGACTGGCGAAAATGACTTTCATGGAAAGGGGTTGCCAAGCTTCCAAAAAACTACGAGTTGCCTGAAATCTCAGCAAACATTTTTTCACCCAATCTTGATGATTCTTTCAGGTAATGATCAGTACACCAAAACCACTTGGCTCACCAAATTTCGTTCTTCTAGGTTAAACCATTCGTTTGCAGTAACCGTTTTCATTTTTAGGTTTCACTCTGTTTTCTCCTATAGGGATACATGTATTTGGAAATCTAAATCAAACACGGTCTGTGCTAGCTCTTTGAAACTTGACACAATAAAGCAGTTTCAAGTTCTATCCCTATGCTTTGTTTGCAGTTGATGTAGCCCTAAGCAGAGATTGGCGAAAATCACTTTCATGGAAAGGGGTTGCCAAGCTTCCAAAAAACTACGAGTTGCCTGAAATCTCACATTTTTTCACCCAATCTTGATGATTCTTTCAGGTAATGATCACTACACCAAATCCACTTGGCTCACCAAATTTCGTCTTCTAGTTTAAACCGTTCGTTGGCAGTAACCGTTTTCATTTTTAGGTTTCACTCTGTTTTATCCTATAGGGATAGATGTATTTGGAACTCTAAATCGAACACAGTTTGTGGTAGCTCTTTGAAACTTGACACAATAAAGCAGATTCAAGTTTTATCTCTATGGTTTGTTTGCTGTTGATGTAGCCCTAAGAAGAGAGTGGCGAAAATCACTTTCATGGAAAGAGGTTGCCAAGCTAACAAAAAACTGCGAATTTCCTGAAATCTCAGCCATTATTTTTTCACCCAATCTTGATGATTCCTTCAGGTAATGATCAGTACACCAAAACCACTTGGCTCACCAAATTTCGTTCTTCTAGGTTAAACCGTTCGTTTGCAGTAACCGTTTTCATTTTTAGGTTTCACTCTGTTTTCTCCTATAGGGATACATGTATTTGGAACTCTAAATCAAACACGTTTTGTGCTAGCTCTTTGAAACTTGACACAATAAAGCAGTTTCACGTTCTATCTCTATGCTTTGTTTGCTGTTGATGTAGCCCTAAGCAGAGACTGGCGAAAATTACTTTCATGGAAAGGGGTTGCCAAGCTTTTAAAACCTACGAGTTGCCTGAAATATCAGCCAACATTTTTTCACCCAATCTTGATGATTTTTTCAGGTAATGATCAGTACACCAAAACCACTTGGATCACCAAATTTCGTTCTTCTAGGTTAAACCGCTCGTTTGCAGTAACCGTTTTCATTTTTAGGTTTCACTCTGTTTTCTCCTATAGGGATACATGTATTTGGAACTCTAAATCAAACACGGTTTGTGCTAGCTCTTTGAAACTTGACACAATAAAGCAGTTTCAAGTTCTATCTCTATGGTTTGTTAGCTGTTGATGTAGCCCTAAACAGAGAGTGGCGAAAATCACTTTCATGGAAAGGGGTTGCCAATCTTCCAAAAAACTACGAGTTGCCTGAAATCTCAGCAAACATTTTTTCACCCAATCTTTATGATTCTTTCAGGTAATGATCAGTACACAAAACCACTTGGCTCACCAAATTTCGTTCTTCTAGGTTAAACCGTTCGTTTGCAGTAACCGTTTTCATTTTTAGTTTTCACTCTGTTTTCTCCTATAGGGATACATGTATTTGGAACTCTAAATCAAACACGGTTTGTGCTAGCTCTTTGAAACTTGACACAATAAAGCAGTTTCACGTTCTATCTCTATGCTTTCTTTGCTGTTGATGTAGCCCTAAGCAGAGAGTGGCGAAAATCTCTTTCATGGAAAGGGGTTGCCAAGTTTTTAAAACCTACGAGTTTCCTGAAATCTCAGCAAACATTTTTTCACCCAATCTTGATGATTCTTTCAGGTAATGATCAGTACACCAAAACCACTTGGCTCACCAAATTTCATTGTTCTAGGTTAACCCATTCGTTTGCAGTAACCGTTTTTATTTTTAGGTTTCACTCTGTTTTCTCCTAATGGGATACATGTATTTGGAACTCTAAATCAAACACGGTCTGTGCTAGCTCTTTGAAACTTGACACAATAAAGCAGTATCAAGTTCTATCTCTATGGTTTGTTTGCTGTTGATGTAGCCCCAAACAGAGAGTGGCGAAAATCACTTTCATGGAAAGGGGTTGCCAAGCTTCCAAAAAACTACGAGTTGCCTGAAATCTCAGCAAACATTTTTTCACCCAATCTTGATGATTCTTTCAGGTAATGATCAGTACACCAAAACCACTTGGCTCACCAAATTTCGTTCTTCTAGGTTAAACCATTCGTTTGCAGTAACCGTTTTCATTTTTAGGTTTCACTGTGTTTTCTCCTATAGGGATACATGTATTTGGAAATCTAAATCAAACACGGTCTGTGCTAGCTCTTTGAAACTTGACACAATAAAGCAGTTTCAAGTTCTATCCCTATGCTTTGTTTGCAGTTGATGTAGCCCTAAGCAGAGATTGGCGAAAATCACTTTCATGGAAAGGGGTTGCCAAGCTTCCAAAAAACTACGAGTTGCCTGAAATCTCACATTTTTTCACCCAATCTTGATGATTCTTTCAGGTAATGATCACTACACCAAATCCACTTGGCTCACCAAATTTCGTTCTTCTAGGTTAAACCGTTCGTTGGCAGTAACCGTTTTCATTTTTAGGTTTCACTCTGTTTTCTCCTATAGGGATAGATGTATTTGGAACTCTAAATCGAACACAGTTTGTGGTAGCTCTTTGAAACTTGACACAATAAAGCAGATTCAAGTTTTATCTCTATGGTTTGTTTGCTGTTGATGTAGCCCTAAGAAGAGAGTGGCGAAAATCACTTTCATGGAAAGAGGTTGCCAAGCTAACAAAAAACTGCGAATTTCCTGAAATCTCAGCCATTATTTTTTCACCCAATCTTGATGATTCCTTCAGGTAATGATCAGTACACCAAAACCACTTGGCTCACCAAATTTCGTTCTTCTAGTTTAAACCGTTCGTTGGCAGTAACCGTTTTCATTTTTAGGTTTCACTCTGTTTTCTCCTATAGGGATACATGTATTTGGAACTCTAAATCAAACACGTTTTGTGCTAGCTCTTTGAAACTTGACACAATAAAGCAGTTTCACGTTCTATCTCTATGCTTTGTTTGCTGTTGATGTAGCCCTAAGCAGAGACTGGCGAAAATCACTTTCATGGAAAGGGGTTGCCAAGCTTTTAAAACCTACGAGTTGCCTGAAATATCAGCCAACATTTTTTCACCCAATCTTGATGATTCTTTCAGGTAATGATCAGTACACCAAAACCACTTGGCTCACCAAATTTCGTTCTTCTAGGTTAACCCG